>NC_091560.1:7265716-7268101 GCF_042767895.1 Penaeus vannamei | reverse complement strand
TGAATTATGGTCGTTTTGTTTTCCTATTGGATTGTAGGTATATATGTTTGTGTTCGCGTGTGTACTGTGGGCAGTGACGGTATATTTCCTTTTATATACAATAGTGTATTTCGGTTGATGACAGATACAGGAATCTTGTGGAATATTACAGAATTTTGATCAATTGATATCGCAATTCTTCCTGACCCTCCTTCTTTATCTGTATCTATCTATTCGTCTATATATCTATCTAGCTAACCATCTAATTAGCTAGATAAATCTGTCTGTATGTCTGTCGCTCTATCTATCTACCTGTCTGTCTATCTCTCTATCCATCGATCTATCTAACTACTTGTCCGTCTATATATCTATATATATATATATGTATCTATTTATCTGTCTACCTGTCTGTCTATCTATCTACCTGTCTGTCCATCTATCTATCTACCTGTCTGTCTATCTATCTATTCATCTATACCATTAGCATTATCATATTCATCATCAACATCACCACCATAATTACCACAAGACATGACTCATCACCACCACCACCACCATCATCACCAACATAATCTAAGGCAACGAAGACGGAAAACCATTGCATGCAGACCAATTCTCTCGTCTGGCAGGGTCAACACATCGCCTATTGATTTTATTTGAACCGAGTTGACCTGATTCGATCGTGTAAGGAAAGGGGGGTGGGGTGGGGGGGTGGGGGGAGGTGTGTGTGTATGTGTGTGTATGTGTGTGTGTGTGTGTGTGTGTGTGTGTGTGTGTGTGTGTGTGTGTGTGTGTGTGTGTGTGTGTGTGTGTGTGTGTGTGTGCTTTAATTGGGTTTTTCTTAGGTCATATGTCAACCACTGATTTCTGTGTGTTTATTATGATTCCTCACCTTCCTTCCTTTTCTTCTCTCTCTTTGTCTATCTGTTTCCTAGCTGAATTGTATCTTTGTCTCTTTGTTTTTATTCATACCTCCGTAAATCTCTGTCTCCCTATCTGTCTCTGCTTTTGTCTCCGTCTGAGATACTTGTTAAATGTCATACAACATTAAAAAATGTTCACTTATACTGTATGTGTATGCATATAAAAGTTTTCTCGTGTAGATGCATTCATTCTCCAGATAATATATAAAAAAATGAAATGGTTTTAAAAGGCTAGGAAAAAAAGGTTATACAACAAGAGAAAATGTACCTATGCTTCTTTTTCCTTGTCGTTTTTTCTCATTTCTTTTCGATTTCTTTTTATCTCCTTCGTTCTCTTCCTATTTCTCCTCCCAATCCTTCTCCTTCTCCTTCACCCTGCCTCTCCTTGTATCCCCTATCTGCATTTCCGCTTTCTACTCCTTTCCTCATTTTCCTCCCCATCATCATCGTCACCACCATCATTATCCTCCTCATCATCATCATAATCATTCTCCTCCTCCTCCTCCTCCTCTTCCTCACACTTCTCCTCCTTCTCCTTCTTCTCCTTTTCCTCCTCCTCCTCCTCCTCTTCTTCCTCCTCCTTCTTCTCCTCTTCCTCCTCCTCCTTCTCCTCTTCCTCCTCCTTATCGTCCTTCTCTTCCCGGCTTGTGTGTGTTTTCATACAGCTCTTGAGATTGTCAAAGAAACGAATAATCACATTGGCCACTACTAATATAGGGAAATTTGACATGTAAAGGGCAAGGATGAAGAGAATAAGAGAGAGAGAGAGAGAGAGAGAGAGAGAGAGAGAGAGAGAGAGAGAGAGAGAGAGAGAGAGAGAGAGAGAGAGAGAGAGAGAGAGAGAGCGAGAGAGAGCGAGAGAGAGCGAGAGAGAGAGAGAGAGAGAGAGAGAGAGAGAGGGAAGGAGATATAGGGTGGAAGGGAAGGAGAGAGAGAGAGAGAGAGAGAGAGAGAGAGAGAGAGAGAGAGAGAGAGAGAGAGAGAGAGAGAGAGAGAGAGAGAGAGAGAGAGAGAGAGAGAGAGCAGTGAGATACTGAATGAGTAAGAGAGAAAGAGAAGTGGAGAGATATATTAGAAAAGAAAAATGAAATGTTCAAATCCGATTTATTTCTTTTTCGAACTGAGAAAGAAAAGAATAGAAAACTTTACAGAAAGATTGCCTACCCGATGGAAATATTTGTTGTGATTTGCTTTTGTCTGTTATTTGAAGAAGAAACATTTTATATTAATGATTAAAGAAAAAATCGTATAAATAGCATTTTTTTAATTCTTTTTATTTCGGCTTTTGTTAATAGCAGATATCGTTTCACAATAAATTTGTTAACTGTAATGTGGCGGCGTATTTGGAGTCGGAAGTAAAAAAAGAAAAGAAAAAAAGTCTTTTCCAATAAATTACTGTTAGAGGATGTGTAAAGAGGATGATAATTTGTTATGATGATAATGATGATTAAAATGGTGAAAACGATTAAAGAAATGACAGTGA
>NC_091560.1:7260716-7263216 GCF_042767895.1 Penaeus vannamei | reverse complement strand
CTGACGCGTTGATCGAAAGAAAACCTTGTTCTTTTTTTTCTCTTTCTCTCTCCTGCTAAACGTTTTCACAGTATTTTCATTATTTTCTAGTTCATTAGAGTGAAAAATTGAGTTGATCTTAAATTCTCTTCTCGTTTCAGGTTGATGTGAAACCGCAAACACACAAAGAGATACTTATACCTCTATTATCATATTTCCTCTTAAATCAAGCACTGAAACAACTTGAAAAACGAAAACAAAAAACAAAGTCACAAACAGTCGTCAATCCCTTTGAAAATACATATCCACACGCCGCGAGAGACGAATCTTTCTCACTTTTCCAACTGATCCGAAAGACGAAACAGAAACAAAACCGAAACTGAAGACGACGGTCTATGAGCGCCTTTGCCTCTCTCTCCTCGGGCTGGGGACTCTCCTCTCAGAGCGACTCACGGACGCTGACGCCGCGGAGGGAGGATGCGAGCGACGCGGCGGACGAGATCGGTCTGCTCCAAGGCCGGAGTCGCAGCCCGGTGGCGTCGCGCTCGTGCTGGTCGCTGATGGGCGGAGCTAACGGGGTGGGAGGAGAGAGGGAGAGAGGGAGAGCGGGGGAGGGATTGGGGAAGGGAGGGAAGGAGAGCGGGGGAGGGGTTGGGGAAGGGAAGGAGGGAGGATGGCAGAGGGATTGGGGAAGGGAGGGAGGGAGGGTGGGAGAGGGGATAAGTAGGAAGGGAGGATGGAAGGGAATAAGGAGGGAGGGAGGTGGGGTGGTTGGGGAAGGAGTGAAGGAGGTGGGGAAGGCGGGAGGGAGGGAGGGAGGGATTGGGTGGGTAGGAGGGAAGAATGGGGAGGGGGAGGAAAAGGGGAGGAAGAGAAGGAGTGGGATGAAATATGGAGGAAGGATGGAAATGGATGAAAGGAGGAAGAGTGGAAAGGGTAGAGAGGGAGAGAGTGAGAGGACTGTAAAGAAAGGGAGGATAGGAGCGAGGGAGGGGATGGGGGAGAGGAGGGAGGAAGGGAGGATATGTGAAATGGAGAGAAGGAAAAGAGGAAGTAAAACGGAAAGAGGGAGAGGGAGAGAGTAGGAGGAAGAGACAAAGGAGAAAATGAGAGTAAAGATAGAAGGAAAGAAAGCAGAAAGAATTGGAGGAAGGGCTTAAGGAAAGAATTAAGGAGAAAGACGTGGGAAGAAGGGGAAGAGAAAGAAAAGACTGGAGCTAGTGCTGGAGGGAAGAACCGAGGAGGGAGTGGGAGGGAAGTGAAGGAGGTGAGATGTCTCTCCCCTCTCAATCGCATCATCTATCTACCACATATTCTTTTCTCTCTCTTTTTCTTTCTTTCCTTTTTATTTTCCGGTTTTCCCCGTCCAGTATTGTCTTTCTCTCCCGCTCCTTTCCTCACTACATACATACATATATACATACATACATACATAAATGCATAAATGCATACATACATAAATACATACATACATACATATATACATACATACATACATACATAAATACATACATACATACATACATACATACATACATACATACATACCATACATACATACATACATACATACATACATACATACATACATACATACATACATACATACATACATACATAAATACATACATACATATATACATACATACATAAATACATACATACATACATACATACATACATACATACATACATACATACATACACACATAAATACATACATACATACATGTATCTGCGAGTGTGCGTGTGTCTTGATACATATATGCATATATGTGTGTGTGTGTGGATATGTATACATGCATACATACATATACATATGTGTGTGTATGTATGATTTACATGCCCTAGCTTAGCTCCCCGTGTTCGAGAATGTCAACATAGGTCAATGTCGCCTGACTGAACCTTGACCTTGTAACATGGCTTCCCTCACGGTTCAACGTAGCCTCGTGGACCCCATGACCCTCCTGAAGTGCCAACTGAAGTGTCCTAATTCAGTCTTCATGTGACAGGAGAGAGAACAGGGAGGGAGGGGGGGGAGGGGGTTATGCTTGGGACTTCAGCTCGAGAAACATGACTGGCGTAACTGTCAAGCGCAATATTAGGACACGTTTTTCCTCTTCAGTTACTTCTGAGTTGTTTCTAGACAAGAATAAACAAACGGATAGATAAACAAATAGATAAATCAGTAAAGAAAAAGGGAAAATACGTTTACCGAATTCTATCTTCCTATTTTATTTGTCTGACGATGCTGACACCTTAACTTATCACGTGATATTAGCACTTAACACTTATAACTTAGCTTTTAATAGCAATTCATAACAGTTCATAACTTATAACAAAATAATTTGTAACACTAAATAACTTATAACACTAAATAACACTTAATAACTTATAACAACACTTAATAACACCTAATGACTTATAACACTTAATAACACCTAATGACAAAACATTTAATAACACTTAATAACACCTAACAACTTATAACACGTAATAACTTATGATTCGAAATGACATA
>NC_091560.1:7231182-7232716 GCF_042767895.1 Penaeus vannamei | reverse complement strand
ACCGTCATTGGACAAAAATCAGAGTGAGATACCTTACCTTCCATCTATTTTTATTTGTGCTTACTGACTAATCCGTTGACTGTACACATCATATCACTCCATCCTTTTCCCTATTTCTCTTCCTCCTTCTGTTATTCCTAGCTTTCGTTTTTTCTCTCTCTCCCTCCCTTCCCCCTCTCTTTTCAGTTTTCTGCATGCATCATTCTTTCCATTATCCTCCTTTCCTCCAGTTCTCATTTTTCCACCGAACTCCATTCATATCAAAAGCGTTGCAAGTGAGTGTTTAAGTAACAGATAATTCACGGGAGAAATTACAGTATTAACTATAAGTGAAGAATATAACAGTAACTATTATGATGACAATCAGAAGGTGGATAACAAGGACAGATATAATAATGATAGTAATGAGAGCGATGATGGTACTGATAATAATAAGGTGATAATGATAATGATAATGATAATGATAAAGAAATTTGGAATAACCCTGATAATGATAATGATAATGATGATGATAATATCAACAACAATGATAATATCAATAATGATGATAATGATAACAAGGATAATAACAAGAATTATAACACATAATATTAACAATAATGATAATGATAATAATAATGATAGTAATGATAATAGGAATGATGGTAATGATAATAGTAATGATGATAATTATAATAGTAATAGTAGTGAAACTAGTAAAAATGACAATAACAATGATGATAAAAATAATCACAATAGTATTAATGGAAAAATGATAATAATCGTAGTATTAGTAAGGATAAGGATGGCGATATTAGTATAATGTTGATAATAATAATGATAATAGTAATAATAACAATGATCATAATGGTAGTAATAAAGATAATGATAACGGTAATGATAATGGTGATAATGATAATAACAAACATGATATTTACAATAATAATGATAATAATAGTATTGATAATAATGATAACGATAATGATAGTAATGATGACAATAACCGTAACATTAACGATGATAATAATGATAATATTAATAATAATGATAAAGATAATAATGATAATGAAGATGATGATGATAATGATCATAATGGTAATAACAATAATGATAATGATAATATCAATAATCATCATCAAATTCATAATCCTTAATGGTAATGACGGCAGCATTAAGTACAACATAACAACAGCGGTGAAATAGACTTTTTTATCTATTTTTTTTATTGTGCATCAGTTTTTGGGATGTTGCATGTCTGTTTATTGCTTCAGGGGAATTTGCGTGCTAACAATAGACAATATGTTTGGGGGTGTTATGGAATGTTATTCATATATATGATGATGAGAGCAAGAGTGTAAGGGAGGAGATAGATAGATAGATAGAGACAAACAGATATATATATATATATATATATATATATATATATATATATATATATATAGATAGATAGATAGATAGATAGATAGATAGAGAAAAGCAGATAGATAGATAGAGATAGATAGATAGATAGATAGATAGATAGATAGATAGATAGAGAGAGAGAGAGAGAGAGAGA
>NC_091560.1:7218682-7223682 GCF_042767895.1 Penaeus vannamei | reverse complement strand
TATACACAATTTCTCCTACAGCATTTCAGAGAGCGAGTTCGATGCTGGACGCCAGAACGAGCAATAAAAAAACGATAATGATAACGATGACAATAATATCAATAACAATGACAACAGTTGTATTAATGATAGTAGTGGTTTAAGACACGGGCTACATATTTCGTCGCAAAACTCATTGAACTGAAGCTGAATCTCGACCCTATGATCTCTCGTTTTTTTTTTTTTTTTTTTTTTTTTTAATCCCTATGTCCTATACTTCTTTTTCCTTTTTTTTCTTTTTTACCGCTAATTGTACGCACGTTTTTTTTCTTTTCTTTTCTTTTTTAAGCCACACAAACGCACGCACGAACGCACACACACACACACACACACACACACACACACACACACACACACACACACACACACACACACACACACACACACACACACACACACACTAACACACACACACACACACACACACACAGCCTGTTTCTTGTTTTCTCTTTGTCTTTCTTTCTCTCTCTCTCTCTTATTTTTATTTGATATTTCTTTTTTTACGCTAATTGTACGCAGGTTTTTTTTTTCTTTTTTTTTCCTTTTTAAGCCATCCAATCCATACTTTGAAAAACGCATATCCTGGTGGAAAAAATATTAGTCCTCCTTTAAAGAAAATGATAATAAGTCATAATAATATTATTACTACCTTTACTACTACCAGGTCTTATAAGGAATCATAATAATAGCAACAATGAAATAATAACAAATATAATGATAACAGTCATGCTACTGATAACAACAATGATGATAAAAGTAAAATAATTACAATAATAATAAGAAAGGTAAGAGTAAATGTATAATGGTAATCAATAATATTAACATACCATTACATCATTCTTCTTGTTAATATCATCATTATTGCTAATATTATCATCAAAGTTACCATTATTATTTTTTATCATTATTTATTACTTTTAATCATTATTATAGTTTGTTTCATTATTATCATTTCCGTTATGATCAATATTATTATTGTTATCTTTATTATCATTATCATCATTATGGTTATTATTATTATTACTATTACTATTATCATCATTATTATTATGATTATCATTATCATTATCATCACCATTATTATCATTATTATTATCACCATTATCATCATCATTATTATTATCATTATCATTATAACAATCATCATATCATAACTAGCATTAGCATTAACCCGATGATAATGACAATAACTAAAGCAAAAGATAATACAAAAACAGCAGAAGCAACAATCATGACGATCATAATTTAAAAAAAGAATAAAACATAATGCATTACAAAATATATATAAATAAATAAAAAACAACAACAGCAAAAGCAACAATCATAACGATCATAATTGCATTAAAAAACATCTCAATGCATTAAAAAATATAAAACAACAACAACAGCAAAAGCAACAATTATAATGATCATAATAGCATTAAAAAAACATCTTAATGCATTGAAAAAATATAAAAACAACAACAGCAAAAACAACAATCATAACGATCATAATGCATTAAAAAAACATAATGCATTAAAAAAAAAACATAATGCATTAAAAAAACATAATTCCATAAAAAAACATAATGCATTAAAAAAACATAATGCATTAAAAAAACATAATGCATCAAAAAAAAAAAAAAAAACATAATGCATAAAAAAAAGACAGACAAGCTCAGAAAAACCCAGTATTAAAAATGACATTTTGTGTCTGTCTCCAGCTTCCGCCCAAACACGCAGTACCATCTATAACAACTCCACCAGGGACAGGATGGTCGTCGGTGTACGCATACAGGTGAGTATGGGCGTGTGTGTGTGTGTGTGTGTGTGTGTGTGTGTGTGTGTGTGTGTGTGTGTGTGTGTGTGTGTGTGTGTGTGTGTGTGTGTGTGTGTGTGTGTGTGTGTGTGTGTGTGCGCGTGTGTGTGTGTAGGGTAGGGAAGAAGCTTAAAGGTGTGTGTGTGTTCGTGAATGTGTTTCAGACAGTGTGTAATATGTATGTGTATGTGTGTGTGTGTGTGTGTGTGTGTGTGTGTGTGTGTGTGTGTGTGTGTGTGTGTGTGTGTGAGAGAGAGAGAGAGAGAGAGAGAGAGAGAGGGAGAGAGAGAGAGAGAGAGAGAGAGAGAGAGAGAGAGAGAGAGAGAGAGAGAGAGAGAGAGAGCATGACAGGAAGAGAAAATTAAAATAACAGCGCTATATAAAGCTGTAAGAACCATTACTGGGCACATATGAAAAATAAACTAGACAAAATATTGGCAGTGGGAAAGGGAAAGAATCTTAAGATTTTTCCAAAGTTATTTTGACAAACAAAATATATGTTGCATTCCCCATTCCTTGTATTCCTTGTAGAGTAGAACATTTTGCTTGGATTTTTAATTTCGTCCTTCTGTCCATCACATCTTGGTTTTAGAATTGCATCCCATTTTTTATCTTTTAGTTTATCAATGGTCTATTATTTTCCTTTTTTTTTAGTTTTTGTTTTTTTGCCTTGTATGTTACCTGTGTGTTTACTCCTAAGTTTCTGTTCTGCGAAAGAAACTGGACCTCGCGAGCTCACGAGACGCTTCCCGGCGCCAGGGATCCTGTTCCAGAGAGACGTACAAAAAGTTAAGCCAAAAGGAAGTCCCCGCTGCCCAGAGATTCAGCCTCGGTGCTTCGGAAGGCGTTTCGAAGCAGCTCGGCGAGAACGAAGCTCCGAAGCCGGGCCTCCCCGTTGAGTCCGAGAGCCCAAGCGGTTCACAAGGGGAAGGAGGAAGGACAAGAGAGAGAGAGGCTGAGAAAGACTTCGTCGCACGAGGCCCGTCGGCTGCAAAGGAGGGTCAAGAAGCTGCTTCTGCGACCTCGCCTCCTTCGCCTCCTTCGCCCAAAAGAAATGATGAAGCTGGGCGCGACGCGGGAATCTGCCAGGCAAGAGATCTGCCACTGGAAGACGAACGGTCGGCCTTACTAAGCCAGTCTCCGAGACCTTCTGTCATAGGTCAGAAAGATTTTTTTTTTAAGATATGGAAGGAAAGAATAGGTTGAAGCTGACCTGGTCAAAATGCAGGCAAATGGGAGAGAAGAGGGATCGCCCTGTCACCCGGGCTGGCGGTGCAATCTTGCGGAGAACAGAGACCTCTTGCTTGGAATGCCTTGCTTGCTTGCTTGATTTTGGCTTTTGTTTCATTTATCATGTTCCCTTCTCCTTCCCCTTTTCCCCTTCTCCTTCCCCTTTTCCCCTCTCTTTCCCCTTTTCCCTTCTCTCTCGGTCTATCTCTCCATACACACACATTTATGTGTGTGTGTGTCTGTGTGTTGGTTTTTATATTTTTTGTATCTATGTATGCATGCATGTATATTACTTGTACGCGTAAACTGATGTTTATATTCAAAAAGGCCTAAATAAATGTATTTCCATACATCTATGCATATGTACATGCATACACACACACACACACACACACACACACACACACACACACACACACACACACACACACACACACATATATATATATATATATATATATATATATATATATATATATGTGTGTGTGTGTGTGTGTGTGTGTGTGTGTGTGTGTGTGTGTATGTATTTATATAAGTATACACATATATAAATTCATATACCTTTTTGGTTTATAGAAGTTATCGACAATTTTCGATGATAAACTATTTTGCAGAAGTTATAACAAAAATGATATATATTTACGGACATGTGTGTATCTGTGTGACTGTCTGTGTGTGTGTGCGTGTGTGTTTATGTCTATGTATATAGATTGGTGTATGTGTGTGTGTGTGTGTGTGTATGTGTGTGTGCGTGTGTGTGTGTGTGTGTGTGCGTGCGTGTTTGTGCGTGCGTGTGTGTGTGTGTGTGTGTGTGTATGTGTGTGTATGTGTGTGTGTGTGTGTGCGTGTGTGTGTGTGTGTGCGTGTGTGCATTTGTGTATATATACACGCTTTGTGTATATATAACCCTATTATAAAGAAATGAAATGTTTCCATTTCATTTTCTCCTCAATACTATCTATATTTACTCAGCACATTTCCATCGTGCTTATCCCGTGTTTCTGACAAAGATGGCCACGACTGGAGAGGATCCTTATGAAACCACATTTTTGTATGACAGATTGTCTCGTTTCGTCCTCTGTGGAGTGAAGGCCCGTGTACAAAGGCCTTTTCTCGTCTTCTGTTGTATTCTGTGTCCGATTTGCGAGGCAGTCTTACTCAGCTTTAAGGTTCTCCTCTTCCTCATTCTACTTCCGGTTTATATATATATATGGGTGTGTGTGTGTGTGTGTGTGTGTGTGTGTGTGTGTGTGTGTGTGTGTGTGTGCGTGTGTGTTTCTTCTTTTTTTCTTTTTTTCTTATTTTTTTTCTTTTTTTCATCTTTTTCTTTTCTTTTCTTTTCTTTATTTTTTATTATTATCATTTTTTTTTTATTGCGTTGCTTTGCTTGCTACTTCGTCGGCTTTTTGGTTTTCCGTATGCACACGATATGTATCAAAACATGGTTCTTTAATCAATCAAAATATGGTTCTGTAACGCCTATATTCTGTCCATTCACAAGGAAGGAAAAACTGGTCATTCACTCCTTCGATTCATTAAATGTCTTTCGAAAATAAGATTTTAAAAATTATAATAAGGTGTACAACAATAAAAAAAAAATATATATATATATCGCCTATATTTCTAGACAAAAATAAACACAAGGGGTCTCCAGAGTTTGGACTGAGTTGCCAGTTATTCCTTTTTTGAGATAATAAGCCCGGCAACGAGGTCTGTGTCGTTAGCATAAATATAAATATAAACAAATATAAACTAATATAAAAACATATATAATATATAAACAAATATAAATATAAGTAAATATAAAGTATTTATAGAAATATAAACAAATTTAAACAAATATAAAATATAAATACGAATATAAACAAAGATAAACAAAAATATGAAATATAAATAAAAATCTAAACAAATATATATAGGAATATAAACAAAT
>NC_091560.1:7198682-7203682 GCF_042767895.1 Penaeus vannamei | reverse complement strand
TGTGTACACACGCAAACAGAAATACACACGCACGTACACAAAACACATGCACACACGTACACGTACACACACACGTATACACATATAGTTAAAGTAATTTTTTACATTACAAAAAAAAAAAAAAAAAATTTTGAAATCATTCTTATTTTCACATTCAATATGATTTAAAAAAGATAAATAGATAAATATCTTTCTCTCTAGTGTTTTTTTTTCTGCAGATTTATCAACACGATAGACCCGATTTTCATGATATTTCCATATTCGCTTAAAATATATCAACTTAAGCAACTTAAGTATGTGTGTTCACTGTAACAACTGTCGTTTTTTTCAGTTCTGATTCATTAGGAATGTGAAACCTTAGAATGAGTTTTGAAGCCTCGTAGATGTGAAGATTATGAATGAATTGTGAACCTCGTGAAGCTTAAGTTAAAATGGAGTTTTGAATCCAAGTGAATAAAGCTCTAAATGAATTCTGAATCTCCATGTCGATCTTGAAGGAGTTCTGAAGCGTCTTGGCAGTGAAGTCCAGATGAAAATTGCTTCTTTGTGAATATAAATCCTTGAATGACTTTGATAACTTGAATCGAAGCGTCTGAGAATCCTATAAGGATGATCTTCCTCAACGATTCACTTCTGTATCGACCTTATCATTTCATTATCCTTTTGATTCCTTTCTTTAACCTAGATTGGCCTTGAATACCTTTTCAGAAACTATGGTTTCGTTTCTTGCAATCTCCTTCGCCCTCCTCCAAGGCGTGTTGCAAGAGTCAGCATCATCATCGTCTATATTGTCTTCGTTGTCGAGTATAATATAATCGTTATTATCACTATCATCGTCGTATCAATATCGTCAGCATCGAAATCGATATTATTATCTCAATCCTAATCATTATCAAAACCATCATTATTATAGTTAATTTTGTTGTCAGTGCCATCATTATCATTTTTTTTCTATTACTGTAAACATTTTATTATTACCTTTTGTCAGCATTATCCACAAAATCACTATTATCATTATTGTCAACATCATCAACATCATCACCATTACCGTCAACAGAATTTACATTGCCATTTTATAAAGTTGATTTGCTGTTAGCATCTTCAGATTTACTGCAATATCATTCTTGAACTTATGATGACCATGAATATTTATCATTCTTGTTCATAATTACACAGAATGAATAATTCAACCATAATAATCGTAAAGATAGTTTAGACATAGACTTTGGTACCACTGTGTTTATTTCTGTTTATTTTTCAATTAAGTTATTTCAAACATATAGTTCTTAAAAAGAAGAAGAGAAAAAAGACAAAAAAAAATAAAAATGAACCTTGAGCTGTTAGCAACAACGACAGAAGCTAATGATTGGTTGCTCAATAATTAATTTCCAGGTATGAAGATTGTGATTTTTATTACTAACCTCGAAAAAGAAAAATATAAACGAAATTTTAAGAACAAGTTTACGACACGAGGTATATGAAAATAAAATCATAAACATTTAGTTAAACTTTCGGAACGAAAATAATAAAAATAATCGATTTTTTTAAGTCTCTTTCGAGGGAAAGAGAGAGAGAGAGGAGGCGAGGGGAGCGGGGGGAGGGAAGGAGAGAGAAAGATAAATAGATAGAGAGAGACAGAGATAGTGATAGAGAAAAAAGAGACAGAGATGGGAGGGGGGGAGATTGAGAGAGACGGTAGAAGAAAGGGGGGCAGAGAGTGAAGGAAGAAGAAAGAGAGAGAGGGAGAGAGAGAGACAGAGATAGATAGATAGATAGATAGATAGATAGATAGATAGATAGAGAGAGAGAGAGAGAGAGAGAGAGAGAGAGAGAGAAGAAAGAGAGCGGTAAGGTGGAAAGAGAGAAAAATATGACATACTCTACGGGGATTTTCATCCATATTTAACTAACCGGGTGACCTGCCGGAGGTATTCTGCAATTCTAGCGAAATACATATTTTCCCTTTTATCAAGCTTCGCACGTCAAAAGCTACCATAAAATTCTAGACGATTTTTACATTCCTTATACACACATGCGTTAGTGTTATCACAAATTTAACACGCACAAACACACACGCACAAACATACACACGCACGGACACACTCTCTCTCTCTCTCTCTCTCTCTCTTCCTCTCTCTCTCTCTCTCTCTCTCTCTCTCTCTCTCTCTCTCTCTCTCTCTCTCTCTCTCTCTCTCTTCTCTCTCTCTCCTCCCTCCCTCCCCTCTCGCTGTCTCACACACACACACTCTCTCTCTCTCTCTCTCTCTCTCTCTCTCTCTCTCTCTCTCTCTCTCTCTCTCTCTCTCCCTCCCTCCCTCCCTCTCGCTGTCTCACTCTCTCTCTCTCTCTCTCTCTCTCTCTCTTTGGGTGTGTAGGTGTGTCTATTTCTCAATCTGTCTCTCTATCTATCCATCTATCTCTCTTTTTCCTTCGCATCCCTCTTCTCCTCCATCCTCCTCGTCCATCACGGAGACAGGGTATAAGCGACTGTCAATCCTTTCGGTCATCTGTTTCTGTCTCCTCTTTTACTCTGGATTTCCTTTCCTTTACATTTGTCTTCATAAGGCATTTTTCTTTCCCTTCTCCCTGCATACAATATTTATAAACAGGGTATATATATATATATATATATATATATATATATATATATATATATATATATATATATATATATATATAGAAAACATTGATATGGATATATGTGAGAGAAACGTGACTTTGGGGTAAAAAGTACTAGGCAAAGTCTTGATAATTGTCTTTATTTCCTACATTAACTACTTTATCAGTCTCTAAGCTACTTTTGTATCTTGAAGACGTTTTCTTCTTCTTTTTCTTTGTTTTCGTTTTTTTTTTTTTTTTTTTTTTTTTTTTTGAAAAGTGCCGGATCAGATACTGACATTGGTTGATACGGTTTGGAAATAGATTGTTTCCAGTATGATGACCTAGGAGAAAAAAGTTTAGTGAGACCCCCCAACTCTCATCCGTAAGAGCAGCGTCCTTACTTGATGGTGAACTAATTCTTGTATCTTCATACTAATTGTTCTACGTTTTTCAGTGCCAAGTCTAATTTCATGGTCTGCACCTAAGAGGTCCAAAGTGTGCACTGAAGAATGTATTTAAGCCTGTTCTTGCCTTACAATTTAAGTTTTTTTTTCAATTCAGGGAGTCAGTATTTAAACCTATCTGTTGCCATTGTAGTGAGCTGACACATCCGTTCCTACTTGCCTCTCTCGCCCCTGTGTACGGACACGAAGCACGTCGTTACACCCTACACCCCGAACTACCCCTGGCGCCAGGCCGTAACGAGTACTGCAAGATCCGTAGAAGGCGATCCTGCAGGAGGCGCTGACGAGCAAGCGGGACGCCCTGGACGAGATGCTACGGCCATTGCTGAGGAGGAAACTGCTTGTTTGCCTAATTGGCGTTCGGCATACGGATTCACGAGAGCTGGCGACGGGCATAACGAGTGGATGTCTGACGCCAAGCCTTGTTGGCTAGTCGGCATAATTTTCTTTTCTTTTATGTTTTAATTCCTGTATGTGTTTTTTAAATTTCTTTCTTTTATGTATATGAATGATGGGTTTTTATTGAATGCCTCCTATTTATTTCAATACCCAAAGAAAATGAGCAATCAATAAGATAACGAAAGAAAAGCTGTAACGACCCTATAACGAGTCTTGCTGAGCAGACTTGAGGGGACTGACCTTGGTGCCTGACCTTTTGGGTATAAAAGGTTGGGTCAGCGACCTTTTGGCTCTGTGATAGACGTCTGGCTTTCCCTCAGAAAGCCGAACGAACTTTTATTATTATTCTCTTGGACATAACAGAGCAGACCCAGCAGTTTTTAAGGTATTGTTTATTTCTGTTTTATTTTGATTGCTCTTTTTTCGTGGAGGTTTTTATTGTGTATTGTTTTTATGGCTTGAAAAATAATAATTGTGAACGAGATGGCTTCTGCTCTTATTCATCACGTTTAATTTCTTATAGATGTTTAAGGAAACATGGATAATGATTAGTCACTATACTTGTATTTTGATTTAATTAAGAGAAATGCGTGGGTTTGTTGCATCTTTGCCACGCCAATAAGCGGTGACTTGAGGTGAAGTTTTCTTGTAGAATTTCAATGTTTTCTTTTATCATTTATAGCAGTGATCACGTCAGTTAAATACATTATTCTAACTTTACTATTAAATATTGAATTGATAATGGCTCTCATGTATATATATATTTTTTTTATGAAACCTTATTGTTTGGCGATCTCTCTGAACCTCAGGCTTTGAATTATCTTGAGGTTGACCCAGTAATTTGTTGTCTTGAGATGCACTGTCCCTTTGAGATGTGCTAATTGCTAATGGGGGCTTGATTAATACTTGAAAGAAACTTTAATGAACAGACTAAGCTTGACTATTGACATTAGAAACCTTCTTTCGTGTCCAGTGTTTTGTTCTTTTTCTTTCTTTCTTTCTTTTTTTTCATTTTTTTCTTTTATTCATCATTTTCATTCTCGATTAACGAGAGTTTGATAATTATGCAATATAAGATTCAGGCTTTTCCTTCGGTCAAGTTAGATGAACAGCTTTGGCCACGGTCTTAAAGCTTATTACGCTACCAATTAATTATTTCTCACCTGTCCTTAGTACTCGAACCCTCATGTATTCTTCTACGTCGAAACGGGAAGGACGAGATTCACTCCCACTTGCTCTTCCTTATAATAATAATAAAACATTTTTGGGAAGCTGCTACTGCTTTCCGCTAAAAGAAGACTCCTCCCCCTACAGGACTTTCTTACTCCTGCCCTACATAAACTCTGCTTGAAATACAACTTAGGAGTATATTATACAGACCAAACAACCGCGGGATAAGCCGTCACCTCGAAATACTCCTCTGCTAATTCTTACAGATTCCAGACTCTTAATACGGGATGTTAATTATGTTTGTATTACGACATACGTGACCAAGGATCAACTCCAAATTCTTAGAAGTCCCCCCCCCCCCCACCA
>NC_091560.1:7168682-7171182 GCF_042767895.1 Penaeus vannamei | reverse complement strand
TGGTGAAAATATATAGCCAACTGCTCTAGGGGTGGATTAACATTTTCAACATTTTCACAAGCGAACAAGAAGCATTCTTTTGCTGGCCTGAAAATGTTGATGTCAGGAGCGCCCTCGAGCAGACAGGGTAGTCCTGTGAAAATGTTCCTGATAGCCATGCATGATAGGGCATCATTTTTATAATAAGGGGTTATTTTCAGGAATTCGTCGCTTATTTTGTTAACCCTGAGAATGTTTTTTTTTCCTGGCAACGTTAGTGTTAACATACACACACACACACACACACACACACACACACACACACACACACACATATATATATATATATATATATATATATATATATATATATATGTCTGTGTGTGTGTGTATGTGTGTGTGTGTGTGTGTGTGTGTGTGTGTGTGTGTGTGTGTGTGTGCGTGTGTGTGCGTGTACGTGCGTGCGTGCGTGCGTGTGGATGTGTGTATGTACATATATGTGTGTATGTATATATATATATATATATATATATATATATATATATATTGTGTGTGTGTGTGCGTATATGTTTGTATGTATGTGTGTACGTGTGTGTGTATGTGTATGTGTGTGTGTACGGATGAAGAAAGACAAAATAAGAAACAGCAACACAAACGTCGGTTATCTCACTGGGAAAGGAGAGGGAAATACTGAACGTTTTGCATTTTAAAAAATAGAATCAACATCAATGGCAATGTGTCTGAAAGCTTGGAGAAGAATAACAAGTGTACTACTCGGAGAAATGATAGCAGCGGAAATGGAGTTGGAATTTTATTACACCCGGAATTGTCACTGAAGTTATGTAGAGTGAATGATGAGGCTTATAGCTTTGAAACTAGACTGAAGTGGAGAGGAATGCCATATCTATCAGTGCATTTCAACGTACAGGAAAATAGAAAAGAGGAATGGAAAGAAAAGAAGAGCACAACCGAAATCAAAGAAAAACAGGAAGGATAAAAGTGGAGGGATTTGTGAGTGCACATGTGAGTGAAAACTGGAAGGGTTATGAAAAGGTTATGGTAGCAGGGGATTTAAGGAACGAAATATAGAGTGAGAGGGAATGCTCGAGTTTGCATAAGTTGGACACGTGCTGGTTAGGGAAACTATAAAAAAAAAACAAAAAAACTAGAGCGTTTGTAGCTTATAAAGGTGGCCAAAGTGAGATACAAAATGAGTACATTGTAGTTGTCCAAAATTACACACACACACACACACACACACACACACACACACACACACACACACACACACACACACACACACACACATACACATACACATACACACACACACACACATAAGCTACTATTACGACTACTACTATTACTAAAGTGTTCTGCCCAAAGACAGGTCCATTCATGGATTAGTCATCCTCCATAATTCTCTATTCATTCCTTTTTACCTTCAGGTCATCTAGCATCGACTTCCGTCTTCTCCCTTTGTGTCTTCATCCTTCCAGTTATTCTCCTTTGTCTTTATTGTTGTAATTAGGTTTCTCTCTTCTCCTAGCATTTTAATACTTCTTTTGTCTTGTGTTCTCTCCAACTTACTCTTATAATCCTTCTCGATACCCACATTTCAAAAGCTTCAAGATGTTTTTTTCTGTTGTATTTATAGTCCATGTATCAGAACGATACATTGCTACACTTCATATGAAACTTTTTACAGATCTTTTCTCTAATTCCATTCTCAATTTTCTTGTTAATGTTCGTCTCTTTGAAAAGCTGCTTTACCTTGCGCTATTCTGTTCTTAATTTTCTTTACTGCTGTCTCTTTCTTGTGTTATAATACTTCCAAAGTCCTTGAAATGACTTTGTGGTTTCATTCGTAATCCGCATATTTATTGGTAGTTCTTGTCTTCTTGCAGTTCTAATATTTATTTTTTATTTGTTTATTTATTTATTTTATTTATTTATTATTTTTTTATTTTTGTATGTACTGTTTACCTTATTTAGCGTCCTGTGTAGACTTCCTTTGGCAGTACAAATCAATTGCTTTGTCATCAGCGAACCTTATAGTTTTCACCCCCTACCTTGCCATCATCCAGATCTTCCATTGCCACCTTCAGCATTGCTTCTGCATAGATGTTGAACAGAATTGGTGCTAGATAATGTCCTTGTCTGACTTCCCTTCCAACAGTTCCAGGCATCGAATCTTCTCTTGCATTATGTACTGTTACCGTTTGATTTACATATAAATTCGCTATTAGCCTTCGATCTCTCTAGTCGATGGATATTTTTTATTTATTTATTCATTCATTTATTTATTACTTTCTAGAAGTTTTGTCCACTGAATCCTATCAAATGCTTTCAATGAAACCAACAAACATTTCCTCGTCGACATCAGGATCTTTTTCTTGCATCATCCTCATACAGCCAATTGCCTCTCGTGTTCCACATCCTGCTCTGAATCCAAATTGGTCCTTTCCAATATATCCTTCAGCTTTCGTTTCTCGTTTTTAATCTTCTTGCTAATATTCTC
>NC_091560.1:7158682-7163682 GCF_042767895.1 Penaeus vannamei | reverse complement strand
ATAGGAATAACGTCATTAGTGTTTTAACAGCCCGTATTTCATGACGTCAGAGGAAATCGGGGTCTGTATAATGATGATCCACGCGCTGATGTTGGGAGGCAGTGTGTCAGATAGATATTGCTTTATCTGTCAATCTGTTTGTTTAGTTGTCTGTTTATGTGTCTGTTTCTCCGAAGTTCTTTAATGTGTGTCGGTTTCTCTCTCTCTCTTTCTCTCTTCCTCTTTCTCTTTTCTATTTCTTTTTCTTTTCTCTCTCTCTTTCGCTCTTCCTCTTTCTCTTTTCTCTTTTTCTTTATCTCTCTCTTTCTCTCTTCCTCTTTATCTCTCTCTTTCTCTCTTCCTCTTTCTCTTTTCTCGCTTTCTCTTCCTCTTTCTCTTTTCTCTCTCTTCCTCTTTCTCTTTTCTCTTTCTCTTTGTCTTTCTCTTTTCTCTCTCTCTCTCATTCTCTCTTTCCTCCTTTTTCTCTTTTCTCTTTCTCTTTTCTCTCTTTCTCTCTTTTTCTCTTTCTCTTTCTCTTTCTCTTTCTCTCTCTCTCTCTCTCTCTCTTTCTCTTTCTCTTTCTTTCTCTTTCTCTCTCGCTCTCTCTCTCTCCTACTACTATTACTACCACCACCACCATTACTACAATTACAACTGTAGCTATTACTACTACTACTACTACTACTGCTGCTGCTATTACTATTATTGCTATTACTGCTGCTATCATTATTATTACTACTGCAACTGACCCTTAAACAAAATTTTGACTCGCTGAGGTAGAAAAAACAAGCAGAAATGCGATATGATGAGCGAAAGAGAAAAGGCCAAAAACAGAGAGAAATTACCAGAAAAAATACCTACAACATATTGGCAATGTTTGTTTGTTGTTGTTGTGTGTGTGTGTGTGTGTGTTTCAATAGTATTATTTTCAAAATCCATTCAAATCAGGATACGAGCAGATTTGCAGCGATTCAGCAAAAAGAGGTGAGTGGGATGAAGGCAGGGTTGGCTGATCCCGATCCCCCCAACACTCCCCCCCCCCACCCCACCCCCCACTTCCTCCTCCTTTGCCCAGGGTAGAAGCCTAGGTAAGTGTAGCCTTTGAGTAGAAATTATTTCCTGAGATTAAGTAGGCATGCGTGTGTATATCTGAGAGTGCGGATATTTTTTTATAAGCGAGAAGTTAATAACCTTATTGTTCTATACATTGAAGGCGATGCTATGGACAAAAATTTCTTTAGGTGTTTAGTTTGTGGTGATCTGGCTTGGCACTGTTCAGCATCAGTCAAAATCACAAGCTCTGATGCTGTCATTTATTTTGTTTGAATAATAGAAAGCCCACCGTAATTTCATCTTCATCATCTGGAATTACAGACCCATCTGTTCGTTTTGCAAGTAGAATCTCACTTAAATTATCGTTGATCGAATATGAATTTTGTTATCGGTATGACCAGTGCACCTCGAAATATTATAAGACTTCTTTACATCACGAACGGGTATATCCACAGCATGATTGTTAATTAGAATGTCAATGCACACTTCTCGAGGCTCTTTGTGTAGTCCTTTCACAGTCGCCAAATGAGATAGAAAGGGGCAGGGTATATCCAGACCATAATGGTTAGTTAGAATGTCGTTGCACACTTCTTGAGGCTCTTTGTGTTGTCCTTTCACAGTTGCCAAGTGGGAGAGAAAGGGGCAGTTTCACGAGGTGTATTAAACAACCTTCCCTGAAGAGGACTCGAACCTTGGTCACTCCAGGTCACACAGAGGACCAGTACTAAGCCAATCGTAGCACACAACCCACTCAGAGTAATGGTGGTGCACTGTTCCCTTTGTTCCCAAGACGTGAAACTGATCGGCCTGTCAGGAGTAGACGAAGTAGGGACGAATATCTCCTTTTCAGAAAAATTTCCGTCCGTATGGCTAGGTTTTTATAGAATGAATAAAGGATAAAAGTGATAAAAAAAGGAAAAATAAGCTGACTAAAGTTTGAATATTTAGATAATGAATTTCACAATGTGTCACTTTCCTTTCTTCCCAACATCAAAAACAAATATCCTCACACACGTAATAATACACTTAAAGAATTATTTGTGTTGAGTACAGCATTTCCCGAATGACGAGAATGCCATTATACATTTAAACTCATAACAACCCGTGTATTCTTTAACAAGAACAGGAGCTAAGAACAAGGGGATATCCGGAAAGAAAGTCACAGAGCAATCTCAGGGGATCAGCTGTTACTAATGAAATTCCTGACAGGTCGTTACACACTGTAAGGTACTCTCTCTGCAGATGTGTTGTCAGGGATGGGGGTGGGATGGGGGGTGGGGGGTAGGATAAGGGGATACTGTTTAAAGGTGTAGGTGGATTTGAATTGAGTTTCCATTTTTTTTCTCTACACACATACATATAATGATGTGTGTGTGTGTGTGTGTGTGTGTGTGTGTGTGTGTGTGTGTGTGTGTGTGTGTGTGTGTGTGTGTGTGTGTGTGAACATACATATACATATAGATATTTAAATACATGTGTACACACACACACACACAGAATCTTATATATATATGTGTGTTTGTGTGTGTGTGTGTGTGTGTGTGTGTGTGTGTGTGTGATAGATAGAGAGAGAAAGAGAGAGAGAGAGAGAGAGAGAGAGAGAGAGAGAGAGAGAGAGAGAGAGAGAGAGAGAGAGAGAGAGAGAGAGAGAGAGAGATTAAAGAAAGAAAAAAACATCCGCATTATGAACTGAAAATGAACGTGGCGCATCGACCTCGTCCAGATTTTTACAAAGGCGAAAGCAGCTGAGATTACAAAATACGAATAAATGAATGTAAACGTGATGTTGAAGTAAGCGAGCGATGCCAATGCGCATTTTATCCACTTAAGAGGAGGTGGAGGCCATTAGCGTAGCTGGAGAGAAGCTATTTTCATTCACAAACTTCCCAAATTCCAACGTTCTCTTAATTCTAAAAATAGCCCGATTAAGTGCCGCTTAATCGGGGTTAAATGAGTCCCTTTTGGCGTTGGTAAGTAGAGCTTAATGATATTGACCTCCTTTGCCGGGATTTAAGTCTGTTCTTGTCTATACGGTCTCTATGGCAACCTGATAAAGTTGTCAAAATTATCCATGTATATTCCATTTCCATGATTTGCTTTGTCTGACGAGGAAATGTAGACGAAATGTTTAGAATGGTATAGAAAAATGACGAGGAAATGTAGAGAAAATGCTTAGAATTGCAAAGAAAAAGAATGTGACGAGAACAAACAAAATCAGGACATATTTTTACATTTAATTCCAGTAATACAGAACAATAAAGTTCAAAATCATATACACAGCTACAGCGACAATTGGAAACTATACTTTTCCATTGTATAAAGGTTCTCGGGTGATAGTTGTAATGCCATCTATGTGGGGGAATAACACCCCGCAGTTGGTTTATGTAAATGAAAGAACATGAGTGTTTCTCCTATAGAAATAATGGATTAAAGCTCACAAACCCAACTGAGTCCTCAATAAGAAGTTATTCTTTAATAGAAAATCACCTTTTTTTTTAAGTAATCTTTATTTTTATTTATTTTATTTTATTTATTTATTATTTTTTCAATTCCACCCAATATGATCTTGAATTAACCGTCTTCGAAAATCTTTCAATTTGGAAATTGAAACCTAACCCTAACAAAAGCCTTTCCTTTGCTGATATCGAAATTTTAAAATAACTTCCCCCTATTAATTACAAATGTTTCCATTTTCAATTTTCCATTTCAATTTTACAAACAGCCCGACCCTCTGCTCCCTCCATAAGGCTCAAACTTTGTAGCATTTCCTTGGTGTTTTTAGCTTTATAGTCATTTTATGATCTTACAATATAATTTACCCACCAACACCAGGTTTCAACATTTTTTCATTTGTCCAAATATAATGTTATGTAAATTTAATATGCTGTTTTGACCTGCCGGCTTTGGTGCTTGATGGCACGTGGGTGTTTGATCTTGCATGTGCCAAATTACATCATCTTTTCCTTGTATTATCAGCTAAATATGTTTCCCTATTGCGCTTTACTCTTTATTATTCCAAAAATTTTCTCTATATATTCCTATGGTGATTCTTCTTAAGTGACATTACACTCCGTTAATAATCAATTTCTCTTGATATACATACACACACACACACACACACACACACACACACACACACACACACACACACACACACACACACACACACACACACACACACACACACACATATATATATATATATATATATATATATATATATATATATATATATATATATATATATATATATATATATATATGATATATGTACACACACACACATATATATATGCATGTATACATATATCCATATATATGTATACACACGTGCATAAGCATGCATGTGTGTGGGATTGTTATTCACACTGCACATTGCGAAAGAGAAAAATTCTACTCGTGCACGAGCTAAAGGTCCATTCCATTATGGAAATAAACATGAGAAACTAACGTAGTTGTAGAAAATTATATTTAAACCTTTTTATTAGATTAAATGGAAACCCAATTTACATAAATGTATATATAAACATGTACGCTGTAAATGTATGTGTGTGCATGTGTGGATGAATCCTAAAATTACATAGCCTAGCATAAGGATTTTTTTTTTTTTTTATACAGAAGTAATGTTATGTATTCTATGTACGTGTCTTTCGTTTTTCCTGCAGAAATGAGAAAGAAATGTGTCTTTGAATTCTGTCAGACTGTTTCCGATAGAGTCAAGATTGGAGTTTCTGTCTATTTATCTATCTGTAAACGTACAATAGTTTAGTGATACAGAATGGTCATTGGCTGAAATAAATTAAAATGATTGTGCTAGACATCATAGGTCATCTAATAGTATGCCTTCCTATAACGCTACATGACCTTTGATGTCTAGCACATTTCTTTTTCTGTTTTTAATTAACCATCAGCCATTCTTTACCACTAAACTGTTGTATATTCATAGGTATATAAATCGATATAAAAAA
>NC_091560.1:7148682-7153682 GCF_042767895.1 Penaeus vannamei | reverse complement strand
AGAGATGGTAAATACATAAATAGACAGAAATGATTCCTTTTCTAAGAGATGGTAAATATATAAATAGACAGAAATGATTCCTTTTCTAAGAGATGGTAAATACATAAATAGACAGAAATGATTCCTTTTCTAAGAGATGGTAAATATATAAATAGACAGAAATGATCCCTTTTCTAAGAGATGGTAAATATATAAATAGACAGAAATGATTCCTTTTCTAAGAGATGGTAAATACATAAATAGACAGAAATGATTCCTTTTCTAAGAGATGGTAAATATATAAATAGACAGAAATGATTCCTTTTCTAAGAGATGGTAAATACATAAATAGACAGAAATGATTCCTTTTCTAAGAGATGGTAAATATATAAATAGACAGAAATGATCCCTTTTCTAAGAGATGGTAAATATATAAATAGACAGAAATGATCCCTTTTCTAAGAGATGGTAAATATATAAATAGACAGAAATGATTCCTTTTCTAAGAGATGGTAAATATATAAATAGACAGAAATTATTCCTTTTCTAAGAGATGGTAAATATATAAATAGACAGAAATGATTCCTTTTCTAAGAGATGGTAAATACATAAATAGACAGAAATGATCCCTTTTCTAAGAGATGGTAAATATATAAATAGACAGAAATGATTCCTTTTCTAAGAGATGGTAAATATATAAATAGACAGAAATTATTTCTTTTCTAAGAGATGGTAAATATATAAATAGACAGAAATGATTCCTTTTCTAAGAGATGGTAAATATATAAATAGACAGAAATGATTCTTTTTCTAAGAGATGGTAAATATATAAATAGACAGAAATGATTCCTTTTCTAAGAGATGGTAAATATATAAATAGACAGAAATTATTTCTTTTCTAAGAGATGGTAAATATATAAATAGACAGAAATGATTCCTTTTCTAAGAGATGGTAAATACATAAATAGACAGAAATGATCCCTTTTCTAAGAGATGGTAAATATATAAATAGACAGAAATGATTCCTTTTCTAAGAGATGGTAAATATATAAATAGACAGAAATGATTCCTGTTCTAAGAGATGGTAAATATATAAATAGACAGAAATGATTCCTTTTCTAAGAGATGGTAAATATATAAATAGACAGAAATGATTCCTTTTCTAAGAGATGGTAAATATATAGATAGACAGAAATTATTCCTTTTCTAGATGGTAAATATATAAATAGACAGAAATGATTCCCTTTCTAAGAGATGGTAAATATATAAATAGACAGAAATGATTCCTTTTCTAAGAGATGGTAAATATATAAATAGACAGAAATGATTCCTTTTCTAAGAGATGGTAAATATATAAATAGACAGAAATGATTCCTTTTCTAAGAGATGGTAAATATATAAATAGACAGAAATGATCCCTTTTCTAAGAGATGGTAAATATATAAATAGACAGAAATTATTCCTTTTCTAAGAGATGGTAAATATATAAATAGACAGAAATTATTCCTTTTCTAAGAGATGGTAAATATATAAATAGACAGAAATTATTCCTTTTCTAAGAAATGGTAAATATATAAATAGACAGAAATTATTCCTTTTCTAAGAGATGGTAAATACATAAATAGACAGAAATGATTCCTTTTCTAAGAGATGGTAAATATATAAATAGACAGAAATGATTCCTTTTCTAAGAGATGGTAAATATATAAATAGACAGAAATGATTCCTTTTCTAAGAGATGGTAAACATATAGATAGACAGAAATGATTCCTTTTCTAAGAGATGGTAAATACATAAATAGACAGAAATTATTCCTTTTCTAAGAGATGGTAAACATATAGATAGACAGAAATGATTCCTTTTCTAAGAGATGGTAAATATATAAATAGACAGAAATTATTCCTTTTCTAAGAGATGGTAAATATATAAATAGACAGAAATTATTTCTTTTCTAAGAGATGGTAAATATATAAATAGACAGAAATTATTCATTTTCTAAGAGATGGTAAATATATATATAGACAGAAATTATTCCTTTTCTAAGAGATGGTAAATATATAAATAGACAGAAATTATTCTTTTTCTAAGAGATGGTAAATATATAAATAGACAGAAATTATTCCTTTTCTAAGAGATGGTAAATATATAAATAG
Source organism: Penaeus vannamei (assembly GCF_042767895.1). NCBI lineage: Eukaryota > Metazoa > Arthropoda > Malacostraca > Decapoda > Penaeidae > Penaeus > Penaeus vannamei. The sequence continues at coordinate 7,151,550 of NC_091560.1, read as the reverse complement.
ACAGAAATTATTCCTTTTCTAAGAGATGGTAAATATATAAATAGACAGAAATGATTCCTTTTCTAAGAGATGGTAAATATATAAATAGACAGAAATGATTCCTTTTCTAAGAGATGGTAAATATATAAATAGACAGAAATTATTCCTTTTCTAAGAGATGGTAAATATATAAATAGACAGAAATTATTCATTTTCTAAGAGATGGTAAATATATATATAGACAGAAATTATTCCTTTTCTAAGAGATGGTAAATATATAAATAGACAGAAATTATTCTTTTTCTAAGAGATGGTAAATATATAAATAGACAGAAATTATTCCTTTTCTAAGAGATGGTAAATATATAAATAGACAGAAATTATTCCTTTTCTAAGAGATGGTAAATATATAAATAGACAGAAATGATTCCTTTTCTAAGAGATGGTAAATATATAAATAGACAGAAATGATTCCTTTTCTAAGAGATGGTAAATACATAAATAGACAGAAATTATTCTTTTTGTAAGAGATGGTAAATATATAAATAGACAGAAATTATTCCTTTTCCAAAAGATGGTAAATACATAAATAGACAGAAATGATTCCTTTTTTAAGAGATGGTAAATATATAAATAGACAGAAATGATTCCTTTTCTAAGATATGGTAAATATATAAATACTAAGTAAACACATATTCATACAATATTGGTGTATTAAGCAGGAGTCACGCACGAGAAAAAGGAGGTCAGTAGATTGAAAAATCAATACATAGTATTTTATTCTACTTAGAATTACACACAGTAAAGTGTGAGGGAACTTCAGGGTCCGGAGAGTTTAGTAAAGATAACGCAGCACACTTTACACATCTCTACTTAACATACACAACGCCACTTCATTCTCTCTGCCCCCTTAATTAAGCCGAATTTACCCTAAAATCCATACCCTTAGGTTGTAATTACACAAACTTCACTTCACGTTGTCTGTTATCGAGCTCTCTCTCTCTCTCTCTCTCTCTCTCTCTCTCTCTCTCTCTCTCTCTCTCTCTCTCTCTCTCTCTCTCTCTCTCTCTCTCTCTTTTACTTAAAAAGAAGAGGGGAAAAAAAGACATTGAAATGCGTAGATAATTTAGTGGAGGAACAATTGCAAAACCTGATCTGAATATTTATGTGCTAGAGGAAGGCTTGCTTACGTTTAAATTATCTTTATATTGTAACTAGCGATTTTCAATTACAGTTTTATAATTAAAGGATCTATATTTAATGCATATGTCTGAATGACAGCTATATTATTTATGTAAAATGTATATTCTATATAAGATTATATTCATGAAAGGAAAATTTATCACGCATATTTCAAGACCCAAGAGGTATCAGGAAGGCGGCAAACAGAAATAAATAAATAAATAAAAAATCGGACTTTTTTTTCTTTTTTTTTTTTTAATTGTACAGCCTGTTCTTTTTCTCCTTTTGTTTCGTAGTTTAGTTGTTTCGCCAAATGATTCCTTCTGTTTTTTGTTATTGTTTTTGTTATTGATTTTTTATTTTTTATTGTTATTGTTATTGCTGCTAATATATTGCTGTTGCTTTCTTGCTAATGTTGTTGTTTCATTCTTTGTTTGTTTGCTGTTCTTTGATTCTTTGCTTGTTTTTTTTATTATTGTATGTTTGTTCGTTGTTGCTGTCGGTACCTTTTAACTGTTGTTATTATCATCATCATATCATCACCATAATCATCAATAGCATTAGTATCATTGTCACTATTATCACCATCATCATTAGCATCATAATCATAGCCATTATCAGCATTACCATATCTACCATCATCACTATCATGAGATTACACGCTAATTAACTAAATGGAAAAAAGCGTGGAAAGAAATTGCCAACTTATTTTTTTTTATTAAGATAGAAAGACGAAAGATCCCCCGCCCCACCATAAACCAAAAAAAGAATACATATATACATATATATATATATATATATATATATATATATATATATATATATATATATATATGAACACAAGCACAAACACAATCACGTGAACACAAAAATGAAAATGAAACTAGCCACAATGAGAATTGAGAATAAGCGTGACGTTTCGAACTCTTCTCGAGTTCCTCATGACAAAAAAAAAAGAAACATTTCGTTTTTTTTTTTTGTCTGATGAGGAACTCGAGAAGAGTTCGAAACGTCACGCTTATTCTCAATTCTCATTGTGGCTAGTTTCATTTTCATATATATATATATATATATATATATATATATATATATATATATATATCTATATATATACACTACTACTACTACTACTACTACTACTACTACTAATAATAATAATAATAATAATAATAATAATAATAATAATGATAATAATGAATTAATAGATCAATGATAAAAAGTAAATATGATAATGATGATGATAATATTAATAATAATAATAATAATAATAATAATAATAATAATAATAGTAATAATAATAATCATAATCACATCAGAGATAATAATAACAATAGTAATAATAGAATTATAAAATAATAAAAATCATAATGACAACGATAATGACGATAATCAAATGAAAGAATCGAAATAATACGCATCCCTTAAGAGTGAAATAAAATAAAATAAATAGATAAATGAATAAACGAAAAGGAAATCGCAGAATTATTAGCTCTTTGTGTGATTCAATACAGCGGATAAGGAGCTGGAATAAGGAAGATTACTGGAGGAAGAGGATGGTGACGTCAGAAACATTAATTTAATTGTGACCTTTTAGATGGTTTTAGGGTTCTTAAGAAAGGTCATTAATCTTGACCTTTTCTTTCTATTCGACTATTTTTCTGTTTGTTTGTTTTATCTCTCTCTCTTTCATTCTCTCTTTCTCTTTCT
>NC_091560.1:7141182-7143682 GCF_042767895.1 Penaeus vannamei | reverse complement strand
TCCTTTTCTTTTCTTTCCCTTTTCTTTTTCTTTCTCTCCTCCTCCTTCTCTCTCCTCCTCCCTCCTCCCCACTCCCCCTCTCCTCCCTCCCCTCCTCCTCCTCCTCCTCCCTCCTCCTCCCTCCTCCCCCCTCCTCCTCCTCCTTCCTTTTTCCCTCTTTAATTCCCCCTTTCCTTTCTTCCCAGTGACCTTGTTGAATTGCTTCGAGGAATTGCCTTGACATTCACTTCCCTCCGTCACAAGCTTGTGCCAGTTGAAGGGAATTGGCATAGCTGGGAGGCGAATTCCACACGCTTTCAGAGTTTGCGCTTTAGTTTCTTTCTTTCTTTTTTTTTCTTTCTTTCTTTTTTTCTTTCTTTCTTTCTTTTTCTTTATTCTTTTTTTGTTTTTGTTTTTATTTACATTTTTGTTTTGTTTTGTTTGTTTTTTTGTTTTTGTTTTTTGTTTTTGTGTTTATTTTGTTTTATTTTTTGTTTTTTTGCTTTTTGTTTCTTGTTTTTGTTTTTGTTTTTGTTTTGTTTATTTTTTATTTTTGAGTTTTCGTTTTTGATTTCAGTTCGTTTCGTTTTTGTTTTGTTTTGTTTGTTCGTTTCGTTTCGTTTCTTTTTCTTTTTCCTTTTTCTTTCTCTTATCTCTCTCTCCTCCTCCTCCTCCTCCTCCTCCTCCCCCTCCTCCCCCCTCCTCCACCTCCTCCCCCTCCTCCTCCTCCTCTCGCCCTTTCCACTCTTTTATTCCCCTTTTCTTCCGCTCTTCCCGTGACGCCCTGACCCCAAGATTCCTTCCGAGGAATTAGCGCCGACATTCCTTCCCTCCATCACAAAGCATGCCAGTTAGAAGGGAGATTGGCATGGCTGGGAGGGCGAGTTCCACGCTTTTCAGGGGTTGGTTCCGTTTTTTTTCTTTCTTTCTTTCTTCGTTTTTTTTTCGTTTTTTTTTTTCGTTTTTCGTTTTTTTTTTTTTCTTTTTGGATTTTTGATTTTTGGGTTTTGGGTTTCCTTCGTTTTTTCTCGTTTTCGTTTTCGTTTTCCTTTTCTTTTTTCTTCTTTTATTTCTCCTTCTTCGTCTTCCTCCTCCTCCCCTCCTCCTCCTCCTCCTCCTCCTCCTCCCTCCTCCTCCTCCTCCTCCTCCTCTCCCTTCCTCCTCCTCTCCTCCTCCCCTTCCTCCCTTCCTCCTCCTCCTCCTCCTCCTCCTTCATGTGCTGCCCTTTCCCTCTTTATTCCCCTTTCCCGCTCTTCCCGTGACGCCCTGACCCCAAGATTCCTTCCGAGGAATTAGCGCCGACATTCCTTCCCTCCATCACCATTTTTTTCTTTCTTTCCTTCTTTCTTTCTTTCTTCGTTTTTTCTTTTTTTGTATTTGTTTTTGTTTTTGTTTTCGATTTCTTTCTTTTTCTTTTTTTTCTTTTCTTTTCTTTTTTTCCTTGCCTCCATCACAAAGCATGCCAGTTAGAAGGGAGATTGGCATGGCTGGGAAGGCGAATTCCACGCTTTTTCAGAGGGTTGCTTTCGTTTTTTTTTCTTTCTTTTTTTTCTTCTAGTTCTTTCTCCGCTTTCTCTTGTTCGTTTTTTTTTTTTTTTTTTTTTTTTTTTTTTTTTTTTTTTTTTTTGCATGGCTGGGAGAGTGAATTCGACGCTTTTCAGTAGGTTTCGTTTTTGTTTTTGTTTTTTTTCTTCTTCTTTTTTTTTCTTTTTTTGGGGGGGGGTTGGTTTTGGTTTTTTATTTTTTTATTTTCTTATTTTTGGGTTTTTCGTATTCGTTTTCGTTTTTCGTTTCGTTTCGTTTTCTTTTCTCTTTTTATTTTTATTTTTCTTCTTCTATTTCTCCTTCTTCTTCGTCTTCCTCCTCCTCCCCCTCCCCCTCCTCCTCCTCCCTCCCCCTCCTCCTCCTCCTCCTCCTCCTCCTCCCCCTTCTCTCCTTCCTCCTCCCCTCTCCTCCTCCTCCTTCCCCCTCCCCCTCCCCCCTCCTCACTCCCCCTCCTCTCCTCCCCTCCTCCTCCCCCTCCTCCTCCTCCATCCTCCTCCTCCTGCTCCTCCTCCCCCTCCTCCCTCTCCTCCCTCTCCTCCTCCTCCTCCTCCCCCCTCCTCCTCCTCCCTACTCCTCCCCTCCCCCTCCCCTCCTCCCCCTCCCTCGCCCTTTCCCTCTTTATTCCCCTTTCCCGCTCTTCCCTTGACGCCCTGACCCCAAGATTCCTTCCGAGGAATTAGCGCCGACATTCCTTCCCTCCATCACAAAGCATGCCAGTTAGAAGGGAGATTGGCATGGCTGGGAAGGCGAATTCCACGCTTTTCAGGAGTGGGTTCCGTTTTTTCTTTCTTTCTTTCTTCGTTTTTTTTGTTTTTTTTGTGTGTGTGTGTTTTGTTTTTTGTTTGTTTTCTTTTTCTTTTTCTCTTTTTTCTTCTTTTTCTTCTCCTTCATCTTCTTCTTCTTCTCCTCCTCCTCCTCCTCCTCCTCCCCCTCCTCCTCCTCCCTCCCCCTCCTCCTCCTCCCCCTCCACCTCCCC
>NC_091560.1:7121182-7123682 GCF_042767895.1 Penaeus vannamei | reverse complement strand
GTCCCCCACTCTTCCTCGTCTTCTTCCTTTACCTCCTCTTCCTCCTTCCTCGTCCCATTCTTCCTTTTCTTCTTCCTTCTCCCTCTTCATCATCCCTCTTCCGCCATTCCTCTCTCTCATCACCTTCCATTTTTATCCTCCTCTTCCTCCTCCTCCTCCTACTTCATTCTCCTCCTTCACCTCCTCCTTCTTCCTCTTTCCCTCTACCATTGTCCCTCCCTCCCTCCTTCTCTCTTCCTCCTCCCTCTTACTCATTCTCCTCCCTCCTCCTCCTCCTTCTCCTTATCCTCTCATGTCGCCCTCCATTCTTCTCGTCTTCCACCTCTTCCTACTCCTTCTTCCCAACCTCCTCCGCAACCTTCTCCTCCCTCCTCCACTCCACTCCTCTCTTCCTCCCTCTCTCCGGAACTTCCTGCCTCTTTCCTCCTCTCCCTACTCTCTTCTCCCAGCCTCCACACCTCCTCCTCTCTCTCCCTACCTCTTCCCCTCCCAGCCTCCCACCTCCTCCTCCTCTCCCAACCTCCACTTCTCCCAACTTCCACCTCTTCCTCCACCTCTCCCAACCTCCTCCCCCTACCACCACCTCCTACCACCTCCTCCCCCCCCCCCCAACCTCCTCCACCTCCTCCACCTCTCCCAACCACCTCCACCTCCCTCCCCCTCTACCTCCTCTCGCCACATCGCTCCAAGGCCCTCGTGGAAGCAAGTCATTCGCACAGCCCCCATTGCAGCGTCAGGCACTCAGGGTATGATAAGGAATGCGCATGATTCATTCCAGGGAAGCAATCAGGCGCAGCACATACACACGCGCGTGGGTTATGAGATGCGTCGCGTGGTTGGGTGATGCGTCGCGCTTGGTTGTCTTTGGGGAGGTCGTTATGGAGGGGGAGAGGAGAGAAGTGGGTTGATTGGGGATGGGTTGATTAGGGGAGATAATGGGTTGATTGGGGAAGAGGAGAGAAGTGGGTTGATTGGGGAAGAGGAGAGAAGTGGGTTGATTGGGGGGTGTAAAATTGGGTTGATTAGGGGAGATAATGGGTTGATTGGGTTGATTGGGAGAGATAGTAATGGACTTATGGGGGAGGGAAATTGTTTGATTGGGGGAGAGAAATGGGTTGATTTGGGGGAGAGAAATAGGTTGATTGGGGGAGATAATGGGTTGATTGGGTTGATTGAGAGAGAGTAATGGACTGATTGAGGGAGAGAAATTGTTTGATTGGGGGAGAGAAATGGGTTGATTGGGGAGAGGAATTAATTGATTGGGGAGAGATATGGGTTGATTGGTTGAGGGAAATGGGGGAGTAAAATGGACTCATTGGGGGAGAGAAATGCCTTGATTGGGGAAGAAAAATGCGTTGATTGGGGAGATAAATGCTTTAATTTGGGGAGTTAAATGGACTCATTGGGGGAGAGAAATGGGTTGATTAAGGGAGAGAAATGGGTTGATTGGATTAGCCTAATACGTTGATGGGGGGGGGGGAGAATTGGGTTGATTGGCTGAGAGAAATAGGTTGACTGAGGGAGAGAAATTGGTAGATTTAGGGAGAGAAATAACTTGATAAGAAAAGAGAAATTGTTGGATTACCTGTTCATCTTCTATAACCAAATAAGTGATCGAGAGAAATCAACAAACAGATAAAAGCGAAGAACAAAAGTGAAGAACAAAGACAACAACGAAAAGACAGAGAACAAAACAACAACAACAACAACAAACAACAAAAAACAAACAAGAAACAAAGAATTTGTCAAAATCTCTGCCTCACTTCATTCACGCTTCCAGCAGAGACCTTTCAACAATGTCGAATTCACTGGAAAACTCGTCGAGAGCTTTTCTTGAATAATAAACAGGGCGATGGGCGAGCGAGTGTATCAGATTGCAGCGCAGTTTTCCTTCACCGGCTCTTCAGTTTAAACTTTTGAGTTGTTGTTTTTATTAACTTTATTACTCGTTGATACATGTTGAAATAGTGTGATATATATTGATTGGGATATGGGTGTGTGTACATATGTCTATATATGTGAGTACGTCGGTGAGACATACACATATACACACGCGCTCAGACACACACGCGCGCGCTCATATACCCATACACACACACACACACATACACACACACACATACACACACACACATATATGTATACACACACATACGCACACACACACACGCACACACACACACGCACGTACACACATACACACACACACACACATTCTGGTACATAGCCAAGAAACCTGGAAGCTGTGCTACGGCTGTTGATTAAGTTGCCAAATGTGTATTTCAAAACTATGAATATTTTACGAGCTCACTTCGTACACTTCGTTCTAGTAGCAGTCAATTATATCTTTTTATATATAATGCAAGTGAAATATATATTGATGCATAATAAACACTTGGCATTAAAATCGTAATTAAAATGCAAAAGAAAGCAAAAGAAAAAAGTTACGTTGCCAAATAGCGAATAATTCTAAAGCAGGCTTGGAGGTATTAATGAATTA
>NC_091560.1:7081182-7083682 GCF_042767895.1 Penaeus vannamei | reverse complement strand
TTTTGGACTCAGTACACAACCGCTCACTTTCATAGCGTCCCTTGGTGGCTTATGGTACATGTCCCTTTGTAATGCAGCCCTTGTTCCATGTTTTTATTATTATTATTATTATTATTATTATTATTATTATTATTATTATTGTGAATTCATCTTGCTAGGTTTACTTAACCCTTTAGTTTACCTATTATAAAAAGTAATTCAGTTAAAGTTTAGGATTATGATTTTATAACAAAACAGTATGCAACTTCCCTGCATTGTTCGAAGGTTCTAGAATCATGTTCTTGTTGAATATTTCACTTGTTTCAATTTTAGATAAGTGTGCCTCTCACGCTGTTATACACAATGTCTCTGCTAATTTATCTTAATTGTGAATAACTTATTTTTACACAGGCTGTGATACTTTTTTTTTTTTTATATCAACTTTTATAATTCATCTTTTCATGTTATTTTTACATAAGCTGTGATATTTACTTTTTTATATCAACTTTTATAATTCATCTTTTCATATGTTATAGTATTATACAGTTATTCATATATTATTTGCATGGTTCTTGTGAGCTTATACAAATCATAATTTTCTGATGTATATTGCATTTGTTTTGCCCTTTCTAATGTGCTTTGCTTGTCAATCTTTAGTTTGTTCCACCATTTGTTATTTGGATTTTAGTATAATCTATCATTTGTATAATATATATATATATATATATATATATATATATATATGTATATATATATATATATATATATATATATATATATATGTGTGTGTGTGTGTGTGTGTGTGTGTGTGTGTGTGTGTGTGTGTGTGTGTGTGTGTGTGTGTGATTTATCAGTTGAATGTGAATATTAAATTTGTATTGTCCATTGTTACAGTTCATGAAAATGGGTGGAAATACGCCCGAAACGTTTAATTATGCAATTACATTGGACTTAGAAGTAATACATCTTCTCTAAGTTCCGACCCAATGATGATCTTCGTTGCAACGCTCCGAGAAACGCGAGATCTTCACCGTAATTAAGAAGACGAGTGATGAAGACAGCCATGAAGGTCGTAAATTTCCCTAAACGCTGATTCGACGCAGAAAAGGACTAAGATGGAGAGGAATTAGATGAAAGCGAAGGAAGAACATAAATCTGTAGACTCTTAGATAAATAAGGCAATATTTATATAACATGCCTGTTTTATTTCACCTTTGATGATATTGTGTTACATAAGGGCGAAGCCCGAAGGGCAGGAAGCATCTGCCGCAGGCAAAGTAACGAAGCGTAAGGAAGAAGCGCCGCAGGCCAAGTAACCTGTAGCTGCGACGCAGCTGCTGCTTATATATATATATATATATATATATATATATATATATATATATATATATATATATATATATATATGTGTGTGTGTGTGTTTGTGTGTGTGTGTGTGTGTGTGTGTGTGTATGTATGTATGTATATACATACACATATATACATATATATATACATATATATGTACATATATGCATAAATATGTATATATGCATATATATACAAATATACATATGTATATATATATGTATATATATATATATATATATATATATATATATATATATATATATATATATATATATATATATATACATATGTTTGTGTATGTGTGTTCATGTGTGTGTGTACATGCGCGTGAAAATATATATATATATATATATATATATATATATATATATATATATATATATATATATATATATATATATATATATATATGTGTGTGTGTGTGTGTGTGTGTGTGTGTGTGTGTATCATCAACATTATCTTTTTTTGCATTACCATTTATCATTACTATTGTTATTTTCATGATTATTATTACTGCTATTATCATTAATATATCATTATCATTTTCATCATCGTTGTTGTTATTGTTATTTGTTCATTATCATTATCTTAACATTATCATTATTATCATCACTATTATTACTATTATTATTACCTGGGAGAAACGGATGTTAAATGGAGAAATATGTTGAATTTCAAGTTCTACGCCAACATATCAGTTGGAATATATTACTCCAAGGCAGCCCTTCAAACCACGAATTACTTTATAAAATATTGTGTATTGTATTTATGGTGTATTGTATTTTCTGGATGCTATGAACACGGGTGTGTAGATGCCCCAAGATTTGTACATTATTCTATTACCATTACATTTCCCTCCTTGGCACCATTATTATGTTTGTGTGTGATTGCAATGGCTGAATTCCATTTCTAAGTTTAACATTCTCAATTAAGAGTTAGCAAAGTGTCGTTTGATGTGATTGACGTGTTTTGACTGCCAGCTGTTGCACAACTGTCGTGGAGCTTGGCAACTGTAAATGCCACCAAGTGCAGAAACACCTGCAAGGGATTATGCTGATTATGTTGTTGACCTTTCATTGTCCACGATTGCATATATGAATATATAGATAGGTAGATAGGTAAAGATGAATATATGTGATATACATGTGTGTGTGTGTGTGTGTGTACGTGT
>NC_091560.1:7076339-7078182 GCF_042767895.1 Penaeus vannamei | reverse complement strand
AAAAACCTACAATACACAAGCTAGATTACTGAATGAAGTTTGTATGTGTGTGTAGCTGTGTGTAATACCAAGAGCTCCATTACCCAGCTTGCTCATATCTTTGTAAATAGTTTATCTTGGCTAAGATTGGCCTTTTTTACTTCATTCAAACAGTTTAATAGCTGAGTTCCTCCACAACTTAGATTAACATCCTCTTATTTAGCCGCTCTATAAAGGATATTTATTTTCCATTTAACTTCGAAAGATAATGAGTAAAATATTCTAAAGTAATTCTTTCACAGTCATATGCAATTTGATCAGATTTATTCCTTTTTAGTAGTTTGGTGACATTAGTTTATAGTTTGCTTGTAAAGTGATGTATATAGCTAAACAGCTGGTCTGAAATAATAAGGCTCTCTGTAGAGTACATATATATTAACCAGCGACGCATGAAATAAACTAGCTCTCTCTCTCTCTCTCTCTCTCTCTCTATCTATCTATCTATCTATCTATCTATCTCTCTCTCTCTCTCTCTCTCTCTCTCTCTCTCTCTCTCTCTTCAAGTTGAGCCGCTGTAACTACGCCAAGCTATACAATACCCTGATTATAGGTCTCTTAATGATCGTGATTGCCAAGTTTTTCAAATCATTTATGAAAGGAGTGTATGCGTTGAATCTCTGTCTCCATCTCTTGTATAAATCCCTTTTTGTTGCTCTATCAGTTTCTAATCACTTTGCTGTCACTTCGTCTTCCATGGTCCCATTATCTGTGTCATTGGTTTTTACACCTTCCTTGGAGTTCCTATCCATCTATGGATTTTCTAACTTCATCCATAACCGAATAAATTGCAGTAATTAACACTTTTATGCGTGTCTGTCTACTGTCTTTCATGTTGTTTCATAGTGTTACTTTACATGACTAGATAATGTACCGATTAATATCTAGTGTGGTGTATTTATATATCTCTATCCCTGTCCTACCGAGAAGTCATTCGTTATAAGGACCGATAAAATTCTTACAAACGTTACTCTTCGTTGTATGCCCCTTGGAGATCCAACGTGTTTTTCCCAACTTCTGAGACATAGAGCTTCCAGACTTTCACATTTGTTTTCAAGTTGAGTATTCCAGTCGAAGTCTTGCCTGGCGTCTCACTGGAATCCTTCAAAGTTGCTGCCTGAAGTTAAACCCTTTTTTTTCTTGCAGGAGTTTTTCTTTGGTAGCTTGGTATCGTTTATGAGTCTTAAAGAAAAGGATCCTTCGTCTATGGTAAATATCATTCTCTTAAAGAAAATAATTCTTTTTTCACTTTTTAACTTAACAGTTGTCTTCCCTCGTAGTTTATCAAATAATTTCTCTTCCCCATTCTTGCAACTAGCTGTTTTAAGTTCATATTCTTATATCCTTCTAGTCCATGAGTCGCCTATTCCCTCTTCTATACATGCCTTTTTGTACCCAGCTTCACGTCAACACGTCCCAAACTAATGCCTATCGTCTACCGTATATATATATATATATATATATATATATATATATATATATATATATATATATATATATATATATATATATGTGTGTGTGTGTGTGTGTGTGTGTGTGTGTGTGTGTGTGTGTGTGTGTGTGAGAAAGGAAGGGAGAGAGAGAAAGAGAGAGAGAGAGAGACAGAGAGAGAGAGAGAGAGAGAGAGAGAGAGAGAGAGAGAGAGAGAGAGAGAGAGAGAGAGAGAGAGAGAGAGAGAGAGAGAGAGAGAGAGAGAGAGAGAGAGAGAGAGAGAGAGAGAGAGAGGGGGGGGGGGGGGAGGGGGGGAGAGACAGAGACAGAGAGAGAAAGGCCAAAACAGAAAGAAAGAGAGAAAGAAACGGAAACA
>NC_091560.1:7051339-7053839 GCF_042767895.1 Penaeus vannamei | reverse complement strand
ATTGTCTTTAGAATATTCATTTTTGGTCCACCTTTATTTTTCTTTCGTGTTGTAGTTGTTGTCTTTGTTGTTTATTTTTGTTTGTTTTTGTTCTGTCCTTCAAAAACAATTTCTATATGGATTTTTTATTTTTTTTATTTATTTATTTAGTTGTTGTTTTCTTTCTTCTTCAACCTTATTCTCTCTTCGTTCCTCACCCCTATCACTATTTTCTTTGTTTTTCTTTCTTTCGTCTTTTTTCCCCTCTTTTGTCTCCCTATACGTACCCTCTTTCTCGTTTTCCAATCATCTGCCCTTCATTTTTACGACATTTTTCTTTTCTTTTCGTTCTGATTCTTGCTTTGACCGGCCTTCTGAAATTACAGTTGTTCAATTACTTCGAATCCAATTTCCCTCGTTTGTACTTTCGTTTTCTTATCTCTTCCCCCTTTCCTCTCTTTTTCTCTTTATTTTTCCTTCGCTATTTCATCATTATTTTCCTTTGCCATCTTTTTTTTCGTTCTTCTCTCTCTTCTCCTCTTCATCATCATTCTCTTTCTTTTTCCTCCTCCTTCTCCTCCTCTTTCTTTGTTCTTTTCTCTCTCCTTCTCCTCTTCTTCACTTCCTTCTCTTTCCCCTCCTATCCCTCCTTCTCTTCCTCTAACTTTTCCTCCTCTTTTGTCCTCTTCCTACTCCTTCTCCTCCTCCCTTCCTTCTCTCTCCCTTCCTCTCCCTCCTTCTCCTCCTTCTACTTCTATTACTCCAACTCCTCCTTCTCTTTCTCTATTCTTCCTTCCTGCCCCTCCCTCCATCGCCCTCTCGTTCCTCTTTCTCTTTTTTCCTCTTATCTCTCCTCATTTTACCTATTCCTTTACTTCTCCCTTCCTCTCCCTCCCTCATGCACTTCCCCTCACTCCTTATCCTCTTCCTTCTTCTCCTTCCCCCTCTTCGCCTCATTATCAGTTCTCTGTCTTCCCTTTCTATTCCTTTCACCCCTCTCGTCTTTTCCCTTCTCTCTTTCTCTCCCTCTTTCTTCTCCTCTTCCGTTTTCTCCTATCCCCCTCCCTTATCCCCGTTCTAGTGTCTCCCTTTCTCTTCCTCTCACCCCTCTCCTCTCGCCCTTTCCCCTCTCATTTTTCCCCCTCAACCCTCTCCTCTTCCCCTTTTCCCCTCTATTTCTCCTCCTTCACTCCTCTCGCCCTTTTCCCTTTCCCCTCTCATTCTCTCCTTCTCACCTCTCTCATCTCCCCCTTTCCCCTCTCATTCTTTCCTCCTCATCCCTCTCATTCTCTTCCCCTCACCCCTCTCCTCTCCTCCTTTCCCCACTCGCCCTTTCCCCTTTCCCCTCTCATTCTCCCCCCCCTCATCTCTCTCATCTTCCCCCTTTCCCTCTCATTCTCTCCCCCTTCCCCCTCTCATTCTCTACCCTCACGCCCTTTCCCTCTCATTCTTTCCCCTTTCCCCTCTCATTCGCAATCGATCATTCATGCAGACTTCCTTCGCACACCACCACACGGATGTACAAAATAGGTAGACAGCAGGAATCCCATGAATAGTAAATTAATTTCATTAATTAATTCCTCCTCAACACCCACTTCTTAATGCCCCCCTCCCCCCCTTCTTCCTCTTTGTTCTCTTCTATTCCTATGCCTTTCTGTTCGCTTAGTTTCCTCCTATCTCCTTTCTATTACCTTCATCTTCTCTCTCTCTCTCTCTCTCTCTCTCTCTCGCTCTCTCTCTCTCTCTCTCTATCTATCTATCTCGCGGTCCCTCACTCTCTCTCTCTCTCTCTCTCTCTCTCTCTCTCTCTCTCTCTCTCTCTCTCTCTATCTATCTATCTATCTATCTATCTATCTATCTATCTATCTATCCATCTATCTCGCTCTCTCTCTCCCTCTATGTCATTCTCTCTCTCTCTCTCTCTCTCTCTCTCTCTCTCTCTCTCTCTCTCTCTCTCTCTCTCTCTCTCTCTCTCTCTCTCTCCCTCTCTTTCTCTTTTTCTCTATTCCTCGCCCCTATTTTCTCCCCTTTCCTTATGATTATCCTTTCTCCTCTTCGGCCTCATCCTGTTTCGTTTCTTCTCCTTTCTTTACTCCTGCGATTCCTTCCTTTTCTCTCCCTTTCCCTTCCTTCTAATTTTCGTCTTCTTTTTCCTCTTTCCGTTCTCTTCTCCTCCTTTATTCATTCCACCGACCCCTCTTCCTTCTTCTTCCTTCACTCTACCTTCGTTCTCTTTTCTTCCTATTATTCTCTTCCCTCTCACCTACTCTTTCCTCTTTCTACTACTCTTTTCCCTTTATCTCCCTCTCCCCCTCCTGCTCTTCCACCTATCCCTTCACTTACTCCTCCTCTTTTCCCTCCTCTTCCTCCCTTCCCTCTCCCTTCTCCTCCTCCCTTCCCTCTCCCTTCCTCTCCCTCTCCCGTTCCTTCCACCTCGTGCTCCTCATCATTTCTTTTTTCTCTATCGCCTCTTCCTCCTTCCTTTCCCCCTTCACTCCTACTTCCACTTCCTTCTCTTATC
>NC_091560.1:7013839-7016339 GCF_042767895.1 Penaeus vannamei | reverse complement strand
TTAAGTTGACACTAGATATGTTGATAGTATAAGTTTCGCAGCACCTACATCCTTTAAACGCCACCATCATTACATGCACAAATTCACTGCATTTCATTTCACATCATTTATTTTCACCCACAGTTTCGGAAACATAATGAATTAGGTTGACTGACGATGCCCTTTAATCCAACTTCTATATCAAACTTTAAACTGATTTGATAAATATAAGTACTCTCTGTAAGTATAAGATTGCGAGGGGCGGAGCCAAGCCCATCACGCTCTAGCTGACCCCAACCAAACCGTGCTTCGCGATTCATGAACGCGTCTGGAGGTCGTGGTTCGTAGGAGGCACCCGAACGAAATAAAAGGAAAACAAAGGAATAAATTAAACCTTTACATGCCTTTACCTCGAACTTTTGTGAACAAAGCCGTTCATTAAGGTTTGGTAGCTCAAGAGGCGTTATTTGAGACGATGCATTATTCACGCCCATAAATATTACAGTGTGTGTGTGAGAGGGGGAGAGAGAGAGAGAGAGAAAGAGAGAAAGAGAGAAAGAGAGAGAGAGAGAGAGAGAGAGAGAGAGAGAGAGAGAGAGAGAGAGAGAGAGAGAGAGAGAGAGGGAGGGCGGATTGGGTGCGGACGCTATCCTTGATAGGATGGGACAGAAACATAGCAGAACATTCACTCCTTGCTTTGCCTAGCGAATCCAGATCACCCCAATCCTCTCCACCCTCCCCCCCCCTTTCCTAACTATGTCCAGGTTGTTTGAACGTGGGCCACCTTTCCGGACAAGAAGGGCATGATCTCCCCAAGCCAAGTCGGGCGAGGCGACATCGCTTTTGCTGTTGACTGTACACTCGCCGACCATAAGAAGTATACCACCTCCGAAGGCCCTGCAATGAGACATGGGGTATTTCTGGACGACGGCTGAGCCAAAGGACGAAGGACAACACACGCACGAACATACTCTAATGAAAAGTCGTGGTTTAAACCCTTGCAAAACATGTTTCGAATCCCGTTGCGAACATCCGCGTAATACCACACTTTATGGATAGGATGAGACAGCTTAAATTCATGTGTGTGTGTGTGTGTGCGTGCGTGTGTGCGTGTGTGCGTGTGTGTGTGTGTGTGTGTGTGTGTGTGTGTGTGTGTGTGTGTGTGTGTGTGTGTGTGTGTGTGTGTGTGTGTGTGTGTGTGTGTTTGGATGACAGAGAGGTAAAGTGATATGCGCTGCAAGTTTATCTTCAATTTCAAAAGAAAAATAGGTATATCAAAAACATTTTACCAACGTCTCCTGACCTACGTAATAGTGTATAGCCGTATCCTATTATGAAATACGCTTTTGTGCTTCTTGCGAGCGCTTGCAGACATTATCAAGTGTATCCCGTTGCACAATCTGATATTGCTGGGAAAATGTTTGCAACAAAACAACCTTCAATGCACCGGATTTTTCTTACAAGACTATAACTTTTTTCCTTGTAAGAAGAAAACTTTTATTAAGCATTGTGTTGTGACTTAGCTAGCTACCCTCGACATATCCAGGAAGTATGCGTATACCTCGATCGCTGCGTTGGGCGTATAACAGCATCATATCTTTTTCGTAGATAGACAACTAAGTGAGCATTGGCTATTGCTTGTCCTGAGATCATCGGAGGAGCGGCTAACTAAAAGACTTTCAAGAGAATGATAAACATAAATAAGGAGATTTCTGCATTTTTCTCAGGTTTGCGCACCCCCCCCCCCCCGTTGGAAATTACTGATGCCCGCAGGTTAAGAACAACTACGCTAGGCATATCTGGAGTAACGTATACATATGTGGAGCAACAGGGTAATCGTAAAAAAATAATAATAAAAAAAGTAATAAAAAAAAAATAAAAAATAAAAAACGAACATGACACGTCGTAAGAGATGCCATTACGACTGACGTTACATAAGTCGTTTTCAGAGACGGCAATCGTTCTCCACCTCTTGGGAAGTCGACGGCAACACCCCCCCCCCCCCCCCCTGGCAGAGCTGTAGGACTAGGGTGTGTCGCGTTGTTAAAGAGGTTTTTACACTGACTATACCCATCTCCTTGACCCTGTATACCCGTCAGTGACATCATATAATATTAAGTTGGATTCCTTCTTCTTGTCTGTGATCTTACTCATTTCTTGTGTTCCCTTTTAATATTCATCACTATTCCGCCGCCAGCAATCCACTTAGTTACGTTTACTACACTGTATAAAGGACCTTTTAGGATCCCATCTTAAATGTGGCCTTAGTACCACTTATATGCCTCCAGAGTGTGATTCCGCACCATTTCAATCTACATCAGCCGACACCATTAACAGTTACCATTCTTGACCTTGTTATTACCATTCTTGACCTTATTATTACCATTCTTGACCTTGTTATTACCATTCTTGACCTTGTTATTACCATTCTTGACCTTGTTATTACCATTCTTGACCTTGTTATTACCATTCTTGACCTTGTTATTACCATTCTTGACCTTGTTATTACCATTCTTGACCT
>NC_091560.1:6978839-6983839 GCF_042767895.1 Penaeus vannamei | reverse complement strand
ATATATATATATATATATATATATATATATATATATATATATATATATGTATGTATGTATATATAAATATATATATATATATATATATATATATATATATATATATATATATATATATATATATATATATATATATATTTGTGTCGGGTTTTATATACATATATACATATGCATATATATGCATGTGTGTGTATACATATATACATATATACATATATATATACACATATGTTTATATATATATATATATACATATATATATATATATATATATATATATATATATATATATGTGTGTGTGTGTGTGTGTGTGTGTGTGTGTGTGTGTGTGTGTGTGTGTGTGTGTGTGTGTGTGTGTGTGTGTGTGTGTGTGTGTGTGTGTGGACACATGTATATATATATATATATATATATATATATATATATATATATATATATATATATATATATATATATAAAACCCGATAGAAGAATCAATATATGTATATATATATACATATAAATATACATGTATATAATAAATATATATCTATTATATTCACTAACTTATGCAGTAATATATAATCACAACTGATTATATATTATATATTATATATATGTAGTAATATATAATCACAAATGATTATAACGAAGCAAATCATGAATACTCCGTCTTGAAAAATTTAAGAAAAAAAATATTAAAAAAGGAAAAAAATACTCGGGAAAACACATCCATTATGGCCTCACCGCTGGACCCATTAGTGCTGCCACAAACAGGTACCCCCACTAATGGCACTCCATAAAGCCCCATCTCCAGCATTTGCACCAGACTCTTGCGCTGTGCCACGAAGTCAGCTGGGTACTGCCCGCCGAAGTGCCCGCCGAGAGTGCCACTGCCGGGGTGAGTCGAGAGGCTGGTCACCAGGAAGCGCTTGTAGGGGTTCAGGTCCTGCGGGCGGAGAGGGGGGAGGGTGAGAAGGGGGTGGGGGGAGGTCATTAAGGTGTATGTGAGAAGGGGGTGAAGTAATAACGGTGTAGAAGGTGAGAAGGGGGGTTGGTAATTAAGGTGTAGAAGGTGAGAAAGGGTGGGGAGGTCATTAAGGTGTAGGTGAGAAGGGGGGTAGGTAATTTAGGTGTAGAAGGTGAGAAGGGGGTGGGGGAGGTCATTAAGGTGTAGGTGAGAAGGGGGGGGAGGTCATTAAGGTGTAGGTGAGAAGGGGGGGAGGTCATTAAGGTGTAGGTGAGAAGGGGGTGAAGTAATAAAGGTGTAGAAGGTGAGATGGGGTGTAGGTAATTAAGGTGTAGGTGAGAAGGGGGTAGGTAATTTAGGTGTAGAAGGTGAGATGTGGATGAGGTGTAGAAGGTGGGGTTAAGAGTTACGAGTGGTGGGGGGGGGGTTGTTTTAAATTGATGGGGGTAATGTTTATTCCCCGAATTATTGAGCTTCAGGATGCCCATGAAACGAAGCAACCGGCGTGGTTTTACATTATCTGACCCCGACTCGTTCAGGAGCTGCTGACTTTCGTATCAATCAGCTGATTACAATCCATTACTGCCGTGAAACTTCGACTATTTATTTCTCCGGTGAAAATATATTGACTAAATATCGTAATGGATACTGTCTTTTTTTCTTTTCTTTTCTTTTATGTTGACAGTCTTGATAAGATGTCACGTGACTCAGTAAAGAACCAGGTCATATTAGCTTTCTAGAATACTTTTGCCAAAACGAATCAAACTTTTCATGTACCTGAAAGCGTTTTCATGTGATATACGATATTGCTGAAATATATCTAGAAATATGTTAGTGTGTGTTGGAATATATGTAGAAATATGTTAGTGTGTTTTGGAATATATTTAAAACTATTATAGTGTGTGTTGGAATATATGAGTGATTGTCAAAATATGGCAACGATAGTTAAAGTATATAAGAAAATAATATTCAATTATGAAATTTAATAGACACACGACATAATTAACCTGAAAACGTTTTTAGCATTTGCTGCTCTAAACACAATTACGTGATTTTTTTGTTCTTTCAAGAAATTGCTAGATTCACAAAGGACAAAGAAAAATCCTACAGAACAAACGAGCCCAAAGCTGAACCTATAATGAATTCGTAGTGTGTGTCATACGTTATATAAACACATTCTAATACGGAACTTGGATCGGCTTCCCACCACCCTCACTTGTTGCAGAAAAAAAATCCGATAATAT
Source organism: Penaeus vannamei (assembly GCF_042767895.1). Classification (NCBI taxonomy): domain Eukaryota; kingdom Metazoa; phylum Arthropoda; class Malacostraca; order Decapoda; family Penaeidae; genus Penaeus; species Penaeus vannamei. Next base: position 6,981,646 of record NC_091560.1, on the reverse strand, counting down.
CGCTGAAACTGCCAAGCAACAGCCCGTCCAAGGATGACATTTGCAACAAAAGGATTCGGAAGGGATTGGATTATATGCTAATCTTTTAGGATATTGAGAATCAGTTGTGCGGCGAGATTCGTGATTCGCGACATCGTGAGGTTATTAAAAGGTGATTTGTGATGACGTATTAAAGGTGTTAATTAAAGGGTTATGATCTGAGAGGCTGCTTTGTACTTCTGAGGGTTGTAGGGATGTAGTGCGCATATTGAGCATACAAATACAAACACAGTTACGAACGCATTATGCGTCTCTCCCTCTCCCCCATTCTTTATTTACCTTTCTCTCTCTATCTATCTAATTATATATCTATTTATCTATCTATCTGTGTCGATCTCTCTCTCCATCTATATCTATCTCTATCTCAGTCTCAATCTCAATCTCAATCTTTGTCTCTGTCTCAGTCTCTATCTCTATCTCCAACTCCCTCTCCCCTTCCCTCTCCCTCTCCCTCTCCCTCTCCCTTTCCCTTTCCCTTTCCCTCTCTCCCTCTCCCTCTCCCATTCCTTCTCTCTCTCCCTCCCCCTCTCCCTCTCCCATTCCCTCTCCCTCTCCCTCTCCCTATCCCTCTCCCTCTCCCTCTCCCTCTCCTCTCTCTCTCTCCCTATCCCTCTCCCTTATTTTGTCTTTCATAGTTTTAATGACCTTATACCATTACCCCACCATAGGGCTCCTATAAATACAAAACTCAGCTGTTTTTTGTCGGTGTCCACGTGACCTGTGCGCCGACCGAGATGACAATGATATACTGTCTCCAGAGCAAGCAGTTCTGACTCTTACCGTCACTCTCGTTGATTACTCCATAACCATATGTAACCTTATACCTTGTATAAATTCAAAATGCTGTCTAGGAACTGCACTATCTATGTCACTGCTTTTGTAATCATTATTATTGTCGATACTTTAGTTATCAGCTGTTCACCAATATTCTACCGACATGCTTATTTATCACAAAACTTTTGGTTGTACAAATATATCCAATATCCTCGCCCAACCGTGAACCTTTGGCCGCAGGAACTTTATAAGAGTCATACACCGAATTGCCTGCATGGACATTCTTACGAAAGATTGATGTTTTCCAGTTCGTTGTATTTAGTTACATTCCGTCCAGTATCGGACCAACTCGAGATTCCTAGCAATTTCGGAGCATGTCAGAACGCCCCGCTCCTCCCACAGTAATTAAGTATAGAATCCGTGACAACTTGAACTCCAACACCACAAGGAATTAAACCAGTGCCTTCCAAGTGGGGACACGTCCTCCCCACAGTATTCCATTGGTGGCAAAGTGGAATAACGCACCACACGAAGCCCTCCGAAGATAATTCATCAACTTCTGCCATACCCAGACTTCATCTAACGAGTTCCGACATCATCCACGAAACTAATCTTCCTGGATGTAGTTCACCATCAAACCGAGTGCTGAGCTGACATCGCTCCTCCCTCAGCGCACAGTACTTCAACATCTTCAACATTTGCTGCAGTCACCTGATGCTTGCAACATCAATCAACACTGCCATGCTAGTACCTCAAAGCGAGTTCCTTTATCCTCGCTGTTCTCATTTGTTTGGGAAATCCCCTGTGAAGTGAAGTATCTGGTTTCCTCTTGCTCTCGCGCACACTTGTGTTCCTCCCCGCATAGAAAATGAGAACTCCCCTCAGTTGGCATCTGTCTCCCCTCACTCAGAGTGCGCTTGACTCATGTCCTACATTTAGCCAAATTTTGCTTCATTTTCCTGCTTTTTGCATGCTTTCAGTAATTCTCTGTCTTCCTGTAATTTTGCACATGGATTGTAACATATCATTTTCATGGAGAATCATTCCCGTACTTTGCATGGCCCTGTAAAATCGTGATTCCCTTCATTATATTCTGCAATATCGATTGTTCATTACTGGCTTTCTATCACTCAGGCGAATGTTGCAATTGACACTATTCAGAATACTTGATACTTTGCTTCCAGTCATTGCCTAATCACTTTGAGTTCGTGTTGATATTGTAACTCTCTAAGATATGGCTTTAGGTCTTCTGTCGCCAAGACGTGGTACTGTTATTCCCGTCTGTTGTCCTCAGAGCCAGACGCCCGTCCTGAGGCGCCACTGCCGACCTTGACTCCCGGATCACCCCGTCGCTGCCCTCGTCGCACCAAGTCTCGCTCTCCCCGTTAACGAGCCCTATCAACTCAAGGACGTCCTCGCTATAGCATCACCTGCCGACGTCCTCCTGTCCTCTGCTGTACGTCGCTGCAACTCCGATTGTGTCCTCCGTATCACCCGCTGTTGACCGCCGCCTGACGCCCCCACCGGATCTCGCTGCAGCTCCGGTCGTGTCCTCCGCCTCGTCTGCTGTTGACCGCCTCCTGACGCCCCCACCGGATCTCGCCTCCCTCCCTACACCTACTGCCCTGCGATGGTGACCCTGGCAAGAATAGTCCCTCCTTGCCTGTCAAATTTCGTGACGCCATCAGCATGTTGCTCTTCCTCTCCCGAGATGACGAGCCCTTCCTGTCGACGACGTGATCTTCCGAGACCTCGTCCTCAAGATCCTCCCCGCTCAGTCCTCGTCTCGTAGCCAACAATCCGATCTTAAGGTATCTTCTAAACCGGCGTGCGTGTCATTTACAGCTGACACGGAGCTTGACAAGTTAAGTGTGTCTTCCAGCGATCCTGTGGAACGACTGACAAGTGCCTCCCAATAGGAGACTTATCCCTCCTCACATCATTACATTTATTTTTCTCTCTTCCATTCATTCACTTTCCTGCGCTGTCCTACT
>NC_091560.1:6961339-6966339 GCF_042767895.1 Penaeus vannamei | reverse complement strand
CCCCACCCGCCCCAGGGAATCCACCCCCACCCGCCCCAGGGAATCCACCCCCATCCACCCCAGGGAATCCACCCCCACCCGCCCCAGGGAATCCACCCCCACCCACCCCAGGGAATCCACCCCCACCCGCCCCAGGGAATCCACCCCCACCCACCCCAGGGAATCCACCCCCACCCACCCCAGGGAATCCACCCCCACCCGCGCCCAGGGAATCCACCCCCACCCACCCCAGGGAATCCACCCCCACCCGTCCCAGGGAATCCACCCCCACCCGCCCAGGGAATCCACCCCCACCCCCCCCAGGGAATCCTCCCCCACCCGCCCCAGCGAATCCACCCCCTCCCCCCCCCGGGGGATCCCCCCCCACCCGCCCCAGGGGATCCACCCCCACCCGCCCAGGGAATCCACCCCCACCCACCCCAGGGAATCCACCCCCACCCGCCCCAGGGAATCCCACCCCCACCCGCCCCAGGGAATCCACCCCCACCCGCCCCAGGGAATCCACCCCCACCCACCCCAGGGAATCCACCCCCACCCGCCCCAGGGAATCAACCCCACCCGCCCCAGGGAATCCACCCCCACCCACCCCAGGGAATCCACCCCCACCCGCCCCAGGGAATCCACCCCCACCCGCCCCAGGGAATCCACCCCCCACCCGCCCCAGGGAATCCACCCCCACCCGCCCCAGGGAATCCACCCCCACCCGCCCCAGGGGAATCCACCCCCACCCGCCACAGGGAATCCACCCCCACCCGCCCAGGGAATCCACCCCCACCCCGCCCCAGGGAATCCACCCCCATCCCACCCCAGGGAATCCACCCCCACCCGCCCCAGGGGAATCCACACCCACCCGCCCCAGGGAATCCACCCCCATCCACCCCAGGGAATCCACCCCCACCCGTCCCAGGGAATCCACCCCCACCCACCCCAGGGAATCCACCCCCACCCGCCCCAGGGAATCCACCCCCACCCGCCCCAGGGAATCCCACACACCCCACCCACCCCAGGGAATCCACCCCCATCCACCCCATGGGAATCCACCCCCACCCGCCCCAGGGAATCCACCCCCACCCGCCCCAGGGAATCCACCCCCACCCGCCCCAGGGAATCCACCCCCACCCGCCCCAGGGAATCCACCCCCACCCACCCAAGGGAATCCACCCCCACCCGCCCCAGGGAATCCACCCCCACCCGCCTCAGGGAATCCACCCCCACCCGCCCCAGGGAATCCACCCCCCACCCGCCCCAGGGAATCCACCCCCACCCGCCCAGGGAATCCACCCCCACCCGCCCCAGGGAATCCACCCCCACCCGCCCCAGGGAATCCACCCCCACCCGCCCCAGGGAATCCACCCCCACCCGCCACAGGGAATCCACCCCCACCCGCCCAGGGAATCCACCCCCACCCGCCCAGGGAATCCACCCCCACCCGTCCCAGGGAATCCACCCCCACCCGCCCCAGGAAATCCACCCCCACCCGCCTCAGGGAATCCACCCCCACCCGCCCCAGGGAATCCACCCCCACCCGCCTCAGGGGAATCCACCCCCACCCGCCCCAGGGGAATCCACCCCCACCCGCCCCAGGGAATCCACCCCCACCCGCCCAGGGGAATCCACCCCCCACCCGCCCCAGGGAATCCACCCCCACCCGCCCCAGGGAATCCACCCCCACCCGCCCCAGGGGAATCCACCCCCACCCGCCACAGGGAATCCACCCCCACCCCGCCCAGGGAATCCACCCCCCACCCGCCCAGGGAATCCACCCCCACCCGTCCCAGGGAATCCACCCCCACCCGCCCCAGGGAATCCACCCCCACCCCCGCCTCAGGGAATCCACCCCCACCCGCCCCAGGGAATCCACCCCCACCCGCCCCATGGGATCCACCCCCACCCACCCTAGGGAATCCACCCCCACCCGCCCCAGGGAATCCACCCCCCCCCCCCCCAGGGGAATCCACCCCCCACCCGCCCCAGGGAATCCACCCCCACCCGCCCCAGGGAATCCACCCCCACCCACCCCAGGGAATCCACCCCCACCCACCCCAGGGAATCCCTACCCCCACCCGCCCCAGGGAATCCACCCCCACCCACCCCAGGGAATCCACCCCCACCCGCCCCAGGGAATCCACCCCCACCCGCCCAGGGAATCCACCCCCACCCGCCCAGGGAATCCACCCCCACCCGTCCCAGGGAATCCCACCCCCACCCGCCCCAGGAAATCCACCCCCACCCGCCCCAGGGAATCCACCCCCACCCAGCCCAGGGAATCCAACCCCTCCCGCCCCAAGGAATCCACCCCCACCCGCCCCAGGGAATCCACCCCCACCCGCCCCAGGGAATCCACCCCCACCCAGCCCAGGGAATCCAACCCCTCCCGCCCCAAGGAATCCCACCCCCACCCGCCCCAGGGAATCCACCCCCACCCGCCCCAGGGAATCCACCCCCACCCGCCCCAGGGAATCCACCCCCACCCGCCCCAGGGAATCCACCCCCACCCGCCCCAGGGAATCCACCCCCACCCGCCTCAGGGAATCCACCCCCACCCGCCCCAGGGAATCCACCCCCACCCGCCCCATGGGATCCACCCCCACCCACCCTAGGGACTCCCCCCCCACCCGCCCCAGGGAATCCACCCCCACCCGCCCCAGGGGAATCCACCCCCACCCGCCCCAGGGAATCCACCCCCACCCGCCCCAGGGAATCCACCCCCACCCGCCCCAGGGAATCCACCCCCACCCGCCCCAGGGAATCCACCCCCACCCGCCCCAGGGAATCCACCCCCACCCGCCCCAGGGGAATCCACACCCATACCCACTCACCTTCAAGAGCAACTTCTCGCTGCTGACGTCCTCATAGGCCTCGCTCGCGACATCCACATGCGGATATTGGACGAAGAGGAACCTGCGCCCATCTGCCTTCATGGCGTTGACTCTCTCCTGCGTCCTGTTGCTGAAGGCGGCGAAGGGGTCGGGGTAGTTCAGCCTGGCGTCGATGCAGTCACTCTCGTAGGGCACCTTGTCGGATTCCATGCGGGCGACGATGCTCCTGAAGGTGGGGTGGGATGGTGAGGGTGTGGATGTGTGTGGTTTTTGGGTGTGGGTGGGTTGGTTGGGGTGTGTTTGTTTGTGTTTGTTTGTTTTTTGTGTGTGTGTGTTTGCTTGTGTGTTTTTGTCTGTGTGTTTGATGTGTGTGTGATTGTGTTTTGTGTGTGTGTGTTTGTTTGTGTTTGTGTTTTTTTGTCTGTGTGTTTGTTGTGTGTGTGTGTGTGTTTGTGTTTTTTGTCTGTGTATTTGTTTCTGTTTTTTGTCTGTGTTTGTTTTGTGTTTGTCTGAGTTTGTGTGTGTGTGTTTGTCTGTGTGTGCGTTTGTTTGTGCGTTTATCTGTGTGTGTGTTTGTCTGTGTGTGCGTTTGTTTGTGCGTTTATCTGTGTGTGTGTTTGTGTATGCGTTCATGTTTGTGTTTGTATGTGTGGGTGTAAATGGGTATTTATGTGTGTGTGTGTGTTTGTCTGTGTGGGGGTGTAAATGTGTGAGCTATATTTGTATTTATGCTTATTCATATAATGTGTGAGTATTCACGTATCATTACTCTGCTTGTTGTATAAAGTTTGGAGGCAATGCATGTCAGTTATCAAAATAAGTAACTTCTACATTGTTTAGCACAAACTCACATAACACCTTAAATTTTCAACTTGGTCTTTTTGAAACATGCAAAAAAATATAATTGTAAAGCATTTTCTTACATAGGCAACATAATTAACTCTCAGAAGCTAAATTTCTGTTACGAACAATAAATACATCAACAGAATCGGGTGTTTGAAGTCATCCGATTGCCATTACTTACTCGTACTCGGTGTCGTTGAGGGTCGTCCTGCAGAGGTGGTATCCGAGCGCCCAGAAGGGAGGCATTTCGGGAAGGCCCACCATGGAGGCGTACTGCTTGCTCACGTCCTTCGGCGTGGGTCCTGCGAGGATTCTGAAGTCGAAGATGCCATCCACCGAGCGGAACGCCACGGCCGGGACGGGCAGGAGCCCCACCTCGACGGGGGCGGAGTTCCTCAGGTACACGCCGTACATCTTACCGTCGTCCTCGAAGTTCATGTAGAAGGGGTGCGAGCCGTAAGTGGTGCCGGCGTCGCCGTCGCGGTTGAAGAGCGTCCAGCGCGTCCGGTACTCGAAGTTGGGCAGGAGCTCGAACGTCTCCCGCTCGCGCTGGCCCAGCCCGTACAGGTGCGCCGTCGGGAGGCGCGTCGTGATCTCCATGTAGTCCTCGCCGTACACCAGCGGCCCGAACACGGTCTCCATGAGGGGCTTCCCCGTCTTGCGGCGCAGGACGGTGATGTTGAACTTCCCGCCCGTGGCGTCGACCTCGACGTCGAGCTCGCAAGCGGCGCCGCAGCTCTCCTCCTGGAAGTCGTCCATCGTGTCCTTGACGTAGTCCTCGTTCCAAAGCTTGATGCGGACGATGTCGTTCTTGTGTCGCTGGATGAGGACGCGGAGGGGCCAGGCCCTGGTGTTGAAGGGCGTGAACTCATGCACGTTCTCGAGATACAGGTCGAGCTTCCTGTCTTCGCTCAGCCTGTAGATTCGCTTGCTGCTCGCGGTCTCGTTGGCGATCACGTAACGGTACTCCGGCGGGATCGAGTGGAAGCACACCGGGGCGGACGTGTCGCCCAGCTTGTTGGTGTCGTAGCAGCATCCCAGTTGGTGGCACTCGTCCTCGCCGATGAGCAGCCGCCCGGGGACGCACTCGAACCTGGCAGCGACAAGGAGGCGGTTAGTGAAAAGCTCTCCGCCATTTTCGTCGTTGGCTCATGAGGCGGGATTGGCAGTGCGGTTCAACAGGCACTCGTATAGAGGGAAGGAGGGGGGGAGGAGGTATGCGAGAAGAACGTTTTAAGAAGATAAAGGAAAACTGAACATTCAAGTGAAGCAAGGAAATGGTTTATCCAGCTTGAATAAGACAATAACTGCCTCAAACTCCTTCAGTATTCCTCTACC
>NC_091560.1:6953839-6956339 GCF_042767895.1 Penaeus vannamei | reverse complement strand
ATAATGATAATAGTAATCATGATAACAATGATAATTATAACGATGATAACAGCTAGAAGCATTGAGATATATATAGGAAGAGATATATATCAGTTGATCTTGGGAGTTAACGAGAAGTGATCTGTAAATTGACATATACCCGATGAACAGTGCATAGACGTTTATATAGAGAGATAGATAGATAGCGAGACCGATAGATAGAAAGATAGGTAGTGAGTCTTCCAAATAAAGCCTCTTTATCCGAAAGCCAAAGGACATAGCTTCTATTCTTAATCGGATATTGTTACTCACTTAAGACGTTGTAAGAACATTAGTAAGGATACAGATCAGAGGAAAATGACAGCGTTTAGGAAAAGGGCGAAATATGGAGAGACAAAAGAAAATAATTGACATAAAAATAAGAGATGAATTGAGAAAATGATATACCTAGATTTGTCTTATTTAAAGTAGCACGTGGTCACACACATAAATATGTATACAGTATATGTGAGTGCGTATCCATATAAGTATATAGATAGACAGAGAGATAAATAGATAGATGGATTGGTAGAGAGAAAGAGGGGGGGGAGACTGAGTGCGTATGCATATAAGTATATAGATAGACAGAGAGATAAATAGATAGATGTATTGGTAGAGAGAAAGAGGGGGGGGAGACAGACAGACAGACAGAAAGACAGAGACAGGGACAGAAAGAGAGAGAGGGAGAGAAAAAAAACAGGCAGACAGACAGAGAGAAAGGGATAGCTGGATAAATAGATAGATAGATGGTTGATGGTTGAGAGATAGATGAGTGATGAACGAGAAAGACATAGATAGATGGATAGATAGTTAGATAGATGAAAAGACAGACTGATAGTGAGATAGACAAACACTCACAGATAGATGTACAGACACACATACGGATAGATATATAGACACACATACAAATAAAATGATAGACAGATAGACACACGGATAAAAAGACAAACATACACAAAACAGATTTAACCAAACATCCAAGTACCTGGATATCAGCCGTCAGGACACAACACTACGGAAATTGGCTGACGTCCTTATCAGTATGACCACATATCAAATGTTACATTGCCTTTCCACGCCCAAGCTGTGTGCCGGCTTGATAGATGAGTAGATAAATTACTGATTGTTCTTTTCTTTTAAATGATATATTTTAGACCGTAATAATTTTATGATCTTGATTTACACTGTAATACTATTATATATATTGCTTTGACCATGCATCAAATGTACCACAGCTTGCCCACGCCTGTGCAGTTAGCCAGGGTGGTAAATAAAGGACTAAACTAAAAAAAAATAATAATAATAATCACAATAGTCTGATGAGGATAGACTGGTGTCCTGATTTTTTTTTTTTTTTTCGTTTTTTTTTTCTATCTATCTATTTACCTATCTACCTCGTAATCTCTCTCTCTCTCTCTCTCTCTCTCTCTCTCTCTCTCTCTCTCTCTCTCTCTCTCTCTCTCTCTCTCTCTCTCTCTCTCTCTCTGTATGTCTCTCTCTCTCTCTCTCTCTCTCTCTCTCTCTCTCTCTCTCTCTCTCTCTCTCTCTCCCTCCCTCCCTCTCTCTCTCTCTCTTTCTCTCTCTCTCTCACTCTCCTCTCTCTCTCTCTCTCTCTCTCTCTCTCTCTCTCTCTCTCCCTCTCTCTCTCCCTCCCTCCCTCCCTCCCTCTCTCTGTCTCTCCCTCACTCTCTCTTTCTCTCTCTCTCTCTCTCTCTGTCTTCCTGTCCATCTATCTATCTCTCATTATCTCTCTCTCTCTCTCATTCTCTCTTTCTATCTATCTATCTCTCACTATCTCTCTCTCTCTCTCTCTCCCTCCCTCCCTCCCTCCCTCCCTCTCTTTACGTTTCTGATTGATTTAATTTACTCTGTTGTTTTTTATGTGGATATCCTTTTCGCTGAGTGAAATGCATTATTATTACCACGATCTTTAATATTATTATCAGTGTATCTATATAATTTATTCCATTATTGTTAACGATGATACTGCTCTTCTTGGTTATTACGATTATCATCATCATTATCATCATTAATATTTTTCTAACGTTAACAGTGGATTCTTACATGCATTAATCACAGTAATGGAAATATTGATAATATTTGTACCTTCAGTAGTAATAACATTTAAATCTTATCATCACCTTTATTATCCTTATTGTTATCAGCATTGTTATGATCACTGTCATTGTTATCATCATTATAATTATGATTATCATTATTATTATCATCACTAGCTTTCTCACTATTATTATCATTATAATTCTTTCTTAACATTATCATGATTATAGCATTATTATAATCATTGTCATTGTTATTATCATATAGCATTATTATAATCATTATTATAATTCTTCCTTAACATTATTATGATCAGAGCATTATTATAATCATTGTCATTGTTATTATCATATAGCATTATTATAATCATTGTCATTGTTATTATCATTATGATTATCATTATTATTATCATCATCATCAACTC
>NC_091560.1:6903839-6906339 GCF_042767895.1 Penaeus vannamei | reverse complement strand
AGATGGATGGATGGTGAATGGATGGATGGATGGATAGACGGATGGATGGAAGGTTGGATGGATGGATGGATGGATAGACGGATGGATGGGTGGATTGATGGATGAATGGTTGGAAGGACGGATGGATGGATGGATAGATGGATGGATGAATGGATGGTTGGATGAACGGATAGGTAGACCGGTACATAAACTGACACAGACAACTAGGTAGATGGATTGACGCATGAATAGACAGGTAGAAAGACGCCATCTAAAGTTTCATACACATGTATAAAACAGACACCTTAATTTCTTACTAAGGTGTCTGTACAATCCCTTTAATCGGATCTACCTCTTTTTCTTTCTTTCTTTCTTACTTACTTACTTACTTACTTACTTACTTAATTAATTTTGTTCTTTCTTTCTTTCCTTCTTTTTCTTTCTTTCTTTCTTTCTTTTTCTTTCTTTCTTTCTTTCTTTCTTTCTTTCTTTCTTTCTTTCTTTCTTTCTTTCTTTCTTTCTTTCTTTCTTTCTTTCTTTCTTTCTTTTTCTTTCTTTCTTTCTTTTTTCTTTCTCTCTCTTTCTTTCTTTCTTACTTACTTACTTACTTACTTACTTACTTACTTACTTTCTTTCTTTCTTTCTTGCTTCCTTTCTTTCTTTCTTTCTTTCTTTCTTTCTTTTTGTTTTCTTTCTATTTCTTTCTTTTTCTTTTTTCTTTCTTTCTATTTCTTTCTTTCTTTCTTCCTTCCTTCCTTTCTTTCTTGCTTGCTTCCTTACTTTCGTTCTTCTTCACTCAAAGGATTATTTAACTTTCTCTCAATCATTCGGAAAATACACTCAGTTTGGAATTACATGGAATTAAATCACTCTAAATGTATGAAATAAACTTGGCAATCAGCTGTTTTGAACGTGTCGCGGTGGGGGGGGGGGGTCGTTTAAAAAGTATTTTCCAAGTAATGTGTAATAAAAGAGTTTTCTAATTACCTTTTTAGTTACACTTTGACACGACATCAACTGTAAGCAGGAGGTCCGGACACTCAATAAAGAAAAAATGTTGCAGATCAATTTTTGCGTGAAAATTTACCAGAAGTGACTTGATTTGCATTCTGTTACCATTTATTCGCACGATTGCCTTTTGCATTGTTTCTTTCAGTGAATGATTCTCTGCAACATGCATTGTTCCATTGTGGGCCGTAAAATGCCATGATAAAAAAGGAACTCGCTTCTTTGTACGAGTATAGAGTGTGTGTGCAACTGAACTGTGTGCATGTTTGATGTCGCGTGGGTGGTTCATGAAGTTAAAATTTGGCGCTGACGTAAATCTCATACATGGTGATCGTCGATGCGTCAACAGGAGAGCTTACACTGCTGAAATGTTTCGTTAGATTTTTGTTATTTTTCTGTTTATATAAGGTGATAGTAAGGAAGGAACGTCACAAAAATATTGAGGGTGTATGGTGATGTCCGAGTAATAGTTCTAGGATCGATTGAAAGGCTGGCTTCACTTTAGAGGCTATATTAGAGGCACAAAAAGAAAAGGCGCGTGGAGGTCGTCTGCGCGGCTCGAAGGAACTGGCGAGAAGGTAAACATGAAATGGCGTGACGTCACTGTCGCCGCCAAGGGAGCACAGGGATACGTGATATAATGAGTATATATATATAAAGGTTTCAAGAGCAATGTAATAGTATATACAACAGGGAATAATCTGTACAATATCACCAATATGTTCACTGGTGTATAACACGTACCTACAGAGGGGAGTACGGAGTTGCGTTATACTAAACTTGAGTTGGGGATTTCGAATTAGAATAATAGAAATCATTTTTTTATGTATATTTTAAGAGCTTTGGACATAACTGGAAACACGCTATAATAAAAAAAAATGATTATGAGATGTTAAGGTTTATGATACAGTTGTTGATAGTACAATTATATTTGTTATGAATTATTTTGGAAATAGATTCTTCTCCTCTTCATAGTCTGAACATTCAGTGATATCATAAGCTGACAGACAGCGTGCTTGATGTTCAGTACATCCTTGTTTTGACATTGACTTATGACATATATACAAGAGCAGTTTTCATAAACTTTATTATGAATCGTTTGTGTTTGCATTCATTCAACCTAGTATCAGTAGATCGAATGTATTTTTTATTATTTTGACCATTGCCAAGGAATTTTGTGTTGTCACAGCTTCATTTCACACCACTACAGTTAGCAGATGTGGATGTGTCTAAGTCATTACAGAGAGAAATGTGCCTAAGTTATTTACTCGTTTGTAGACCAAGAATTGACCATGAAAAATATAGCAAATAAGATGTTTTACTAGAGTTGAATTTAAAGATAAAAATCGCATCTGTAAATACAGCTTCCAGCCTCGTTACAGCTAGTGCATGTGAATATTGCCTGATTATATAACCTGGTGAATGTGCAATATAGAAGGGGAGTTACTGTAAAAGAGGTAATAATAATGATGTCTAGCTAAGAGTTAATAATGTCAAGTGATAGGTGATATTT
>NC_091560.1:6891339-6898839 GCF_042767895.1 Penaeus vannamei | reverse complement strand
CATCAGTGTGACACCGGCCATCAGGTGCATTGGTCAGCAGCGTGCATTGTCTTCCATTCCGCTGATGTCCTTGTCTGCTGACTGGTGGAATCTTCCTTAAGGCGCTGTCATACCAGCACTTTTTCCGTCAATTTACAGTTTTTTTTACATAAATACAAACATTCTCGAATATAGCTCTTGACGTAATTTTTTTTACTGTTTTTTTTTTTTTTTTTACATAAATACAAACATTCTCGAATATAGCTTTTGATTAGAGTATGCTTGGTTGAAAAAGGTTGACGGAAAGGTTTTCAGACGGAAACGATCATTATCGTCTGACTGGAAAATCGACAATTCGCTCAAAAATGGATGGAATTGAAGAAAATGGTAAAAAAAAATGATGGAAAAATTGCTAGTGTGGCAGCGCCTTTAATGAAGCTTTCCATTTCCTGTGCTTCCTCCCCTATGCCGGCTTCCCTTCATATGGACCGCCTTATCCTACGACCTGACCTGACCTCGCTTCCTTTCTCCTGACCTAACCTGTCCCGGGGTCCTCGTGTTGACTCTCCTATCTCCTTTTCTCTTCTCTCCCTCTTCCTTTCAGACCTCAAGATGAAATTCAGGATTTTTTTTCCGAAAATGTTTTTTCCATTTTCAGTAAATCTTGTTCGTGTATTGAGGAGGTTTTTTAATCAGTATCAACACGGTAGCGTGTTATATCATTTATTATCATTGTCATTATCATTATCATTATTTCTTTATTATCATCATTGCCATTAATGCCATTCTTATTCTTATTATAATAATAATAATTATTATTATTATTATTAATATTATTATTATTATTATTATTATTATTATTATTATTATCATTATTATTATTATTATTATTATTATTATTATTATCATCATCATCATCATCATAATTTTCATCATCATCATTATCATTATTATTATCATTATCATCATTATCACCATTATCATTATTACTATTATCAGTATTATCATTATCATTATTACTATTATTATCATTATCATTAGTGTTATTATTATTGTTGTTGTTGTCATTCATATTACTACTATTATTACGGCTGTCCTTGTTGCTGTCCTGTAGTTCGCTTCTGACACCTGCTGAAGCAAGCGCCTTCCCTCGGAGGTGTCAGCACTGCTTTCGCTTCTGACACCTGCTGAAGCAAGCGCCTTCTCTCGGAGATGTCGGCACTGCTTTCGCTTCTGACACCTGCTGAAGCAAGCGCCTTCTCTCGGAGGTGTCAGCACTGCTTTCGCTTCTGACACCTGCTGAAGCAAGCGCCTTCTCTCGGAGGTGTCAGCACTGCTTTCGCTTCTGACACCTGCTGGAGCAAGCGCCTTCTCTCGGAGGTGTCGGCACTGCTTTCGCTTCTGACACCTGCTGGAGCAAGCGCCTTCTCTCGGAGGTGTCGGCACTGCTTTCGCTTCTGACACCTGCTGAATCAAGCGCCTTCTCTCGGAGGTGTCGGCACTGCTTTCGCTTCTGACACCTGCTGGAGCAAGCGCCTTCTCTCGGAGGTGTCAGCACTGCTTTCGCTTCTGACACCTGCTGGAGCAAGCGCCTTCCCTCGGAGGTGTCGGCACTGCTTTCGCTTCTGACACCTGCTGAAGCAAGCACCTTCCCTCGGAGGTGTCAGCACTGCTTTCGCTTCTGACACCTGCTGAAGCAAGCACCTTCCCTCGGAGGTGTCAGCACTGCTTTCGCTTCTGACACCTGCTGAAGCAAGCACCTTCCCTCGGAGGTGTCAGCACTGCTTTCGCTTCTGACACCTGCTGAAGCAAGCACCTTCCCTCGGAGGTGTCAGCACCGCTTTCGCTTCTGACACCTGCTGAAGCAAGCACCTTCCCTCGGAGGTGTCAGCACTGCTTTCGCTTCTGACACCTGCTGAAGCAAGCACCTTCCCTCGGAGGTGTCAGCACTGCTTTCGCTTCTGACACCTGCTAAAGCAAGCGCCTTCCCTCGGAGGTGTCAGCACTGCTTTCGCTTCTGACACCTGCTGAAGCAAGCACCTTCCCTCGGAGGTGTCAGCACCGCTTTCGTTTCTGACACCTGCTGAATCAAGCGCCTTCTCTCGGAGGTGTCAGCACTGCTTTCGCTTCTGACACCTGCTGAAGCAAGCGCCTTCCCTCGGAGGTGTCAGCACTGCTTTCGCTTCTGACACCTGCTGATGCAAGCACCTTCCCTCGGAGGTGTCAGCACTGCTTTCGCTTCTGACACCTGCTGAAGCAAGCACCTTCCCTCGGAGGTGTCAGCACTGCTTTCGCTTCTGACACCTGCTGAAGCAAGCGCCTTCTCTCGGAGGTGTCAGCACTGCTTTCGCTTCTGACACCTGCTGAAGCAAGCGCCTTCCCTCGGAGGTGTCAGCACTGCTTTCGCTTCTGACACCTGCTGAAGCAAGCACCTTCTCTCGGAGGTGTCAGCACTGCTTTCGCTTCTGACACCTGCTGAAGCAAGCGCCTTCTCTCGGAGGTGTCAGCACTGCTTTCACTTCTGAAACCTGCTGAAGCAAGCGCCTTCCCTCGGAGGTGTCAGCACTGCTTTCGCTTCTGTCACCTGGCGAAGCAAGCGCCTTCCCTCGGTGTCAGCTCTGCTTTCGCTTCTGACACCTGCTGAAGCAAGCGCCTTCCCTCGAAGGTGTCAGCTCTGCTTTCGCTTCTGACACCTGCTGGAGCAAGCGCCTTCCCTCGGAGGTGTCAGCACTGCTTTCGCTTCTGACACCTGCTGAAGCAAGCACCTTCCCTCGGAGGTGTCAGCACTGCTTTCGCTTCTGACACCTGCTGAAGCAAGCACCTTCCCTCGGAGGTGTCAGCACTGCTTTCGCTTCTGACACCTGCTGAAGCAAACACCTTCTCTCGGAGGTGTCAGCACTGCTTTCGCATCTGACACCTGCTGAAGCAAGCGCCTTCCCTCGGAGGTGTCAGCACTGCTTTCGCTTCTGACACCTGCTGAAGCAAGCACCTTCCCTCGGAGGTGTCAGCACTGCTTTCGCTTCTGACACCTGCTGAAGCAAGCACCTTCCCTCGGAGGTGTCAGCACTGCTTTCGCTTCTGACACCTGCTGAAGCAAGCACCTTCCCTCGGAGGTGTCAGCACTGCTTTCACTTCTGAAACCTGCTGAAGCAAGCACCTTCCCTCGGAGGTGTCAGCACTGCTTTCGCTTCTGACACCTGCTGAAGCAAGCACCTTCCCTCGGAGGTGTCAGCACTGCTTTCGCTTCTGACACCTGCTGAAGCAAGCACCTTCCCTCGGAGGTGTCAGCACCGCTTTCGTTTCTGACACCTGCTGAAGCAAGCGCCTTCTCTCGGAGGTGTCAGCACCGCTTTCGTTTCTGACACCTGCTGAAGCAAGCGCCTTCCCTCGGAGGTGTCAGCACTGCTTTCGCTTCTGACACCTTCTGATGCAAGCACTTTCCCTCGGAGGTGTCAGCACTGCTTTCGCTTCTGACACCTGCTGAAGCAAGCACCTTCCCTCGGAGGTGTCAGCACTGCTTTCGCTTCTGACACCTGCTGAAGCAAGCGCCTTCTCTCGGAGGTGTCAGCACTGCTTTCGCTTCTGACACCTGCTGAAGCAAGCGCCTTCTCTCGGAGGTGTCAGCACTGCTTTCGCTTCTGACACCTGCTGAAGCAAGCGCCTTCCCTCGGAGGTGTCAGCACTGCTTTCGCTTCTGACACCTGCTGAAGCAAGCACCTTCCCTCGGAGGTGTCAGCACTGCTTTCGCTTCTGACACCTGCTGAAGCAAGCACCTTCCCTCGGAGGTGTCAGCACTGCTTTCGCTTCTGACACCTGCTGAAGCAAGCGCCTTCTCTCGGAGGTGTCAGCACTGCTTTCGCTTCTGACACCTGCTGAAGCAAGCGCCTTCTCTCGGAGGTGTCAGCACTGCTTTCGCTTCTGACACCTGCTGAAGCAAGCGCCTTCCCTCGGAGGTGTCAGCACTGCTTTCGCTTCTGACACCTGCTGAAGCAAGCACCTTCTCTCGGAGGTGTCAGCACTGCTTTCGCTTCTGACACCTGCTGAAGCAAGCGCCTTCTCTCGGAGGTGTCAGCACTGCTTTCACTTCTGAAACCTGCTGAAGCAAGCGCCTTCCCTCGGAGGTGTCAGCACTGCTTTCGCTTCTGTCACCTGGCGAAGCAAGCGCCTTCCCTCGGTGTCAGCTCTGCTTTCGCTTCTGACACCTGCTGAAGCAAGCACCTTCCCTCGAAGGTGTCAGCTCTGCTTTCGCTTCTGACACCTGCTGGAGCAAGCGCCTTCCCTCGGAGGTGTCAGCACTGCTTTCGCTTCTGACACCTGCTGAAGCAAGCGCCTTCCCTCGGAGGTGTCAGCACTGCTTTCGCTTCTGACACCTGCTGAAGCAAGCACCTTCCCTCGGAGGTGTCAGCACTGCTTTCGCTTCTGACACCTGCTGAAGCAAACACCTTCTCTCGGAGGTGTCAGCACTGCTTTCGCATCTGACACCTGCTGAAGCAAGCGCCTTCCCTCGGAGGTGTCAGCACTGCTTTCGCTTCTGACACCTGCTGAAGCAAGCACCTTCCCTCGGAGGTGTCAGCACTGCTTTCGCTTCTGACACCTGCTGAAGCAAGCACCTTCCCTCGGAGGTGTCAGCACTGCTTTCGCTTCTGACACCTGCTGAAGCAAGCACCTTCCCTCGGAGGTGTCAGCACTGCTTTCGCTTCTGACACCTGCTGAAGCAAGCACCTTCCCTCGGAGGTGTCAGCACTGCTTTCGCTTCTGACACCTGCTGAAGCAAGCACCTTCCCTCGGAGGTGTCAGCACTGCTTTCGCTTCTGACACCTGCTGAAGCAAGCACCTTCCCTCGGAGGTGTCAGCACCGCTTTCGTTTCTGACACCTGCTGAAGCAAGCGCCTTCTCTCGGAGGTGTCAGCACCGCTTTCGTTTCTGACACCTGCTGAAGCAAGCGCCTTCCCTCGGAGGTGTCAGCACTGCTTTCGCTTCTGACACCTTCTGATGCAAGCACCTTCCCTCGGAGGTGTCAGCACTGCTTTCGCTTCTGACACCTGCTGAAGCAAGCACCTTCCCTCGGAGGTGTCAGCACTGCTTTCGCTTCTGACACCTGCTGAAGCAAGCGCCTTCTCTCGGAGGTGTCAGCACTGCTTTCGCTTCTGACACCTGCTGAAGCAAGCGCCTTCCCTCGGAGGTGTCAGCACTGCTTTCGCTTCTGACACCTACTGAAGCAAGCACCTTCTCTCGGAGGTGTCAGCACTGCTTTCGCTTCTGACACCTGCTGAAGCAAGCACCTTCCCTCGGAGGTGTCAGCACTGCTTTCGCTTCTGACACCTGCTGAAGCAAGCGCCTTCCCTCGGAGGTGTCAGCACTGCTTTCGCTTCTGTCACCTGGCGAAGCAAGCGCCTTCCCTCGGTGTCAGCTCTGCTTTTGCTTCTGACACCTGCTGAAGCAAGCGCCTTCCCTCGAAGGTGTCAGCTCTGCTTTCGCTTCTGACACCTGCTGAAGCAAGCGCCTTCCCTCGGAGGTGTCAGCACTGCTTTCGCTTCTGTCACCTGGCGAAGCAAGCGCCTTCCCTCGAAGGTGTCAGCTCTGCTTTTGCTTCTGACACCTGCTGAAGCAAGCGCCTTCCCTCGGTGTCAGCTCTGCTTTTGCTTCTGACACCTGCTGAAGCAAGCGCCTTCCCTCGGTGTCAGCTCTGCTTTTGCTTCTGACACCTGCTGAAGCAAGCGCCTTCCCTCGAAGGTGTCAGCTCTGCTTTCGCTTCTGACACCTGCTGAAGCAAGCGCCTTCCCTCGGAGGTGTCAGCACTGCTTTCGCTTCTGACACCTGCTGAAGCAAGCACCTTCCCTCAGAGGGGAAAGAGGGGAACAGCAGATAGACGGAGACATTCAGGGATTAGCTCGTTCCCACTTCGTCCTTAGCTTCTGAGAACACGGGGGTCTCTCGTGGGTCTTACGTCTTACCTTCCATGATGAATCTACAGGTGAAGACCCCTATCCTTCACCTGCACTAAGACCACTCGCGTCTCGTCGATATCTGGTGACTTTGGTCTTCCCTTTTACGTCATCTGTTCTACTTAATTATTTTGTTCCGTTATCTGTTCTTCTTAATTATTTACTCTTTCTCACTTCCCGATATCCCTTCCATGTCCTCATCCCGACACTGTCTCCTTTTCCCCCTCGTCCTCCTCCTCCTACTCTCACCTCTCCTTCCACCTCCACCCTCTCCTTACTCTTTCCCTCCTCCTCTCCCCATTTTCTTCCTCTTCTTCTTCCTTTTCCTCTATTCTCGCTTATCTAAATACCTCCTCTCTCCGGTTTCTCTCTCCTCCTCCTCACCGCCCACCTATTCTTCTCCTCGACCTCCTCCATCTCCCTTCCCACCTCTTCCTCCTCTTTCTCCTCTTCAATCTCTCATCCCTCCTCTTTCTCCTCTTCTTCTAGCATCTCCCTTCTCTCCTCTTCCTCCTCTTTTTCCTTTTCCTTTTGCATAACCCTTCCCTCCTCTTCCTCTTTCTCCTCTTCCTCCTCTCATCTTCCCTTCTTCCTCTTCTTCCTTCTCCCTTCCCTCTTCTTCCTCCCCTCACCTCCTCGTCTTCTTCCTTCTCCCCTCCCTCCTCTCCCTCCTCTATTTCCCTTCCCTCCTCTTCCTCCTCTCACCTCCTATCTCCCTTCCCTTCCTCTTCCTCTTCTCACCCTCTATCTCCCATCCCTCCTCTCCCTTCCCTTCCTCCTCTATCTCCCATCCCTCCTCTCACCCCCTCTCTCCCTTCCCTTTCTCTCCCTTCCCTTCCTCCTCTCTCCTCCTATCTCCCGTCCCTCCTCTCCCTCCTCTCACCTCCTATCTCCCATCCCTTCTCTCACCTCCTATCTCCTCTCCCTTCCTCTTCCTCCTCTATCTCCCTTCCCTCCTCTTCCTCCTCTTCCACCTCCTCCCATGCCATCCCTACAGACTACGAGCCTCTTTTGGTAATCTGTGAGCCTCTGTCTCCTCTGGGATCCTGTACTCCTTTCATCTCTGTGTTTGATGTTTATATCAACGTGATAAAATCTCTCTTCATAAGGCCTTTGACTGCGTGGCCGTGAGGGGCATCTCGGGAGACCTTCTGTGTGTGTGTAGGGGGGGGGGGGATGTTGGTGTGGGGGGGGGGATGAGGGAAGGGAGATGGGTGTGTGTGTGTGGGGGGGGGGGGGGTGTTTTGTGTCTCTGTTCTGGGTGCGCGTGTGAGTGTTTATGTGTATGGGTGTGTGGGGGAAGGGGGATGGGTGTGGGTGGGATGGGGTGGGTGGGATGGGTGGGAAGGGAGGCGGATGGGTGGGTGTGGGGGGGTGTTTTGTGTCTCGGTTCTGCGTGCGCGTGTGAGTGTTTATGTGTGTGTGTGAGTGTGTTTAGGCGTCTGTGTGTTTTGTGTCTGTTTTCTGCGTGAGTGTGTGTGTGTTTCAGAATGTGGAGATGTGGAGTGCGTATTATGTGGGGATGAGGAGAGTTTCGTGTATATGTGTGTTTGTGTATGTGTGTGAGAGAGAGAGA
>NC_091560.1:6863839-6868839 GCF_042767895.1 Penaeus vannamei | reverse complement strand
GAAAGAAAATATGAGGCTGAAAGTATCTCGTTTCTGGCTGCATGTTTTTTTTTTTCTTTTTCTTTCTTTCTTTGTTTTTTTTCTTATTTGAAATATCTGTCGTTATTTTTTTACAAGGTATTTATTCTGTTAAATTCTTCTTTTTTTCCTTTTTTTTTGAAATATTCGTCATCTTATTGCAAGGTAGTTACACTGTGAAATTCCGTGCACAATAAAAAAAAATGCAACCTGATTCAACGTAATACAGACGATGGCTATTACAAAAATTAATAATAATAATAAATAAATAATAAGAAAAAAACGTAATACAGACGATGGCTATTACAAAAAATAATAATAATAATAAACAAATAATAAAAAATAAATAAATAAAAGACTGATGAAATGGCGTCTTAAGAAATTCACTGGAAGAAGATACAACTTCAGTCTCATTTTCATTTCCAGGTCAAGCTGAGATACCAAGAAGCAGCTTAATGAGAATCAAACTGTAAAATGACGTCTCGAAAAATGACGCATGAACGAACAAAACTTTTTGGTGAGTGTCAGTTGGATAAGAAAAATGACAGTGATTAAAACGATCTTTCCCTTTGCTTACTTGCCGAGAATTCCAAATCTTTTTTTTTTTAATTTTATAGAGAAGATTGATCCCTGGCAGTCTTGCAAATGCCTTCAGTACAACGCCACAAAAAATCTCTGGAATTCTACTAACAATTAACAGATAACAATAAATAAATGATAGATAAATAAATAAATAAATTATAATAAGTAAATAAATGAATAAATTATAATAAGTAAATAAATAAATAAATTATAATAAGTAAATAAATAAATAAATTATAATAAGTAAATAAATAAATAAATTATAATAAGTAAATAAATAAATGAATAATAATAAGTAAATAAATAATAATAGATAAATAAATGATAGATAAATAAATAAATAAATAAGTAAATAAATACTGCTAAATAAATAAATGATAATAAATAACGATAAATAAATAACAGATAACAAATAAATAACACAGTACAACACAAAAAAGTCACTGGAATTCTACTCTGCCCTTCAGATAAGAAATAAATAACACAATAATAGCTCTCAAAGCCACAGGATGAATTTGGAGTTGTAAAATCTGGATTCCTATCACTACCTTTGTCTAGCATGTCGGTTTCGCAGATTTTTTAATCATTATTATACATAAACAATCTGTACCCATTGTTTATTGTCATTTCAGTTTAATGTATCATTACGGTTTCACCATTATAACTTCACCGCGGACCTCTGATCGGTTCAGCCAATACAGTGTACCTCTGTTCACTTTAAACAATATGTAATATCTTTGTGGCTAAATAAACGTTTTGAATCTGCATCTGAATCAGGAATTTCAGTTATATGGGACTTTTAGTGAGAGATTGATTATTGATTGTGAATAACCAGATTTCACGCTGTATGATTCAGTAGTAAAAGTTGTCAAGGGTAATACGAGCAAAGACTATAAATAGAAAATAAATAACCGTACATAATCATGTAATGTGGAAAGGTATGAATGAGAACGAATATCTTCACAATACAAGAGATATTCGTTCTCATTCATACCTTT
The DNA here is from genome assembly GCF_042767895.1 of Penaeus vannamei. Lineage (NCBI taxonomy): Eukaryota > Metazoa > Arthropoda > Malacostraca > Decapoda > Penaeidae > Penaeus > Penaeus vannamei. The sequence continues at coordinate 6,867,241 of NC_091560.1, read as the reverse complement.
CCACATTTGTCAACATGAATACGGTTCATAATCATGTAAGTTATTTTAAAAAAATAATAATAAAAAGAGAAAAAAAACAATGGTCAAATGCTGTTTAAGTTAATTGCCACATCTGCAAAAAAATTCTGATCGCAATTACCAACTGTATATAAAGTTATAAACTAAACCAAAATTTTATATAATATATCTAATCTAACTTTACAGCATTTGACTGACACACGAACCACAACAACGAGAAATAAAAATAAAAATAATAGTAATAATAATAAACAAAATTATATTGGTAGCCGGTAACCGATCTCGGTGTCGAGTTACCAAGTGCGGCTTTTCGTTCATATATTAATCCGCACTCGTTTTAATTCTTAATCATCATTAACATTATTCATGCACAGAATTAGTAAATATTCAGCTTCCAAATAAAAAATTCAAGTTCAGGTGGAATGAAAAGGTCGACATGTTAAACCGACATTGATATAATATTAACGCTTAATTTACTGCTATCAAACACTCTAGCTTTAGATGGTGATGGTGATGATGGTGATGGTGATGGTAATGATGGTGATGGTGATGATGATTATGATGATGGTGATGATGATGATGATAATGATGATGATGGTGGTGATGATGATGATGATGATGGTGGTGATGATGATAATGGTGATGATTATGATGGTGATGATGGTGGTGATGATGGTGATGATGATGGTGGTGATGATAATGGTGATGATTATGATGGTGATGATGATGATGATGATGGTGATGATGAGGGTGATGATGATAATGATGATAATGATGATGCTGATGATTTTGAAGATGAGGATAATATTAAAAATAATAATAGTAATAATAATAATAATATAAAAATAACAATAATAATACTCGCCGGCAACCTCCTGTAGTCTCGCCGCCCGGTCAACGCTTGCTACAGTTGTTGTTTTCGTTGTTTTTCTTGTTTTCTTATTTTCGTTATACTGTTTTATTTTACGCTAAATCATATAGGTCACGTTTGCCCTTTGACCCGGAGTCTCATTTGCGATTCAGTCGAAAATAAAATAATTTCTCGATTCTTCTATGAGTTTGAGGGTCAGTTTCTTCTTGTAAAATCATCACTTATTTTTATTTAGCCTTTTTGTTCATTTTCCTAGCTTTCTTCTGGTTTTAAGAAATGTTTGTTTTTATGTTATATTTTACTAATTGTACGTCTCTCTGCCTACTCCACCTTGAGAACGCATTTTTCCCGGTCTCGTCTCGTTATGAGGATCATTTTATATATGTTCTCTGTTAATTTTTTTGATGTATTATGTACAAACTCTCGTTTTTTACGAATGATGTTTGGCGTCACCCTGTTTATAAAAATATACTGTCAATCTGTCTGTCTATCTATGTCTGTCTCTCTCCATATCCATCCATCCATTTATCTATCATATATAATATAAAATATAAGGTATAGATATAAGGAGCGTTGAGCGAGAAATACATTTGATTCTCATCGACACAACGGCGTTTTGCTCTCCTCCTGGCTGACTTATCCTGGCATTCCTGACGGTGGAATATACTGCACATATCCTGGCTTCATCCTACACGAACAATATAAGTTAAGTCCTGTTTCCTGATTTTTTTTTTTTTTTTTTTTTTTTTTTTTTTTTTTTTGTGTGCATAGGAGCCGGTCGCGATTCTTTGTTGATAACCGTAAATATGAGCTAGTCTTAGAAGCTTTTACATTAATTATTAAGCTCGTGAATCTAATTGAAACTTTCTTCTTTCCTTCCATTGTTTTATTGTCTAGATTACCGTTTTAACATTATTTGCAATCGATAATGCTGAGGTATATCAACGGGAAGTCAGTTGGTTTCTTTATTCACGCTACCACTCATTAGAGACCAATTAACAAACCCATTAAACAAACTCACATTGGTCACGGAACCACAGTGTTCCACTACAGAAATAATAACAATAGTGATAAAAGGATAATACGATTTAGATATTCGAAGTCACCTTCACAAAAAAAATATGCTTTCATATATAGATGAATACATAAATGAAAATAATTATACATGAGGAACGATAAAAAGGTGATTAAGAATAAATATAGCAATATGATAAAGATGATAATGATAATAATCATTCTTATAAAAATCATTATTATATTAATAGTAATGATAATATGATTAATAAAAAGATAATAACAATAAAGATAGAAATAGTAATGATAATAATAATGATATTAATAACAATAACAACAACAATGGTAAACATGATAACAATGATAATGATGATAATAATGATAATGATAATAATAAAAGTGATAATAATGATAATATATGATAATAATGATAATATATGATAATAATGATAATATATGATAATAATGATAATATATGATAATAATGATAATATATGATAATAATGACCATCATGATTATCACTGTTATCATTACTATCATTATTCTATAATACCAACATTATCCTTATCCCCATCATCACGATGATCATCACCATCATTACCACCATCCTTACAACATTCCGATTCCAATAAAGCGAAATTCCTCTTGTGCTGAATGCGAAAAACGCCCTTTTATCTTATTCATTCGACACATTACGCAATTTCGTCGTCAGATTAAATTGTCACGTGATCACTTCAAATTACACACATACTTTTAAGGTCCCGAGTAAGGTCCTTGGGATCAGTGAAAGTGTAAGGTCATGTTAGGTCATAATAAGGTCGTTGTTGCAGGGCAGATTAGGTAGATTAGGTAGGTAGAGGGTTTGGTTGATTGACAGATGGATTAGATGGATAGGTAGAAGGTAGAAGGGTTTGTATGGAGAGGGACAGTTAGAGATAAATAGTCGGACCGATAGATAGATGGATGGATGGATATGGAGAGAGACAGACATAGATAGACAGACAGATTGACAGACAAATAGACAGACACAGATAGAAAGACGACAGAGAGAAAGAGACATAGATAGACAGACAGATAGACAGACAGATAGACAGACAGATAGACAGACAGACAGATACAGATAGACAGACACAGATAGACAGACGTAGATAGAAAGACATAGATAGACAGACACATAGAAAGACATAGATAGACAGACAGACATAGACACACATAGACACACATAGACAGACAGATAGACTAGATAGATAGATCTGGAAAATGACAGATATAGATAGATGGATGGATAGACGTGTATGTGCGTGTGACATATATACATGGAGAGACGTGTATGTGCGTGTGATATATTTACATGGAGAGACGTGTGCGTGTGACATATTAACATGGAGAGACGTGTGCTTGTGACATATTAACATGGCACCCAAAGCAAAGCAGATGTATTATAGTTAGCAGCAATATTGGCAATGTGTTCCCTTCCACTCCGCCCCTCCTCGTTGCA
>NC_091560.1:6853839-6856339 GCF_042767895.1 Penaeus vannamei | reverse complement strand
GCTCGAAGATGAGTCGTGCCGTGTGTGTGTGTGTGTGTGTGTGTGTGTGTGTGTGTGTGTGTGTGTGTGTGTGTATGTGTGTGTGTGTGTGTGTGTGTATAATTGTAGATAGATAGAAATGCAAAACCGCGCCACAAACAAATGCTGGCGCGCACGTACGCTCGGGCCTGATGGCAGCATGAGTCAAACGCGTTACTCTTCGGTTACGTCTTCCATGCATCTCTCTCTCCTGGCACTCGCAACGACAAGACGCGATTCCCGTCTGTCCGTAGACACCGTCGCACTTGCACCACTGCTGATCAGAGATTGCTAGGAAGCGATTGAGAAAGCTCACTGACATTTCTTCGCCTCAAGTTGATAAGCTTAGCCACGAGAAGCTGATGCTAGGCCTCCAGCGAGCCAGCAGTGGCTTCAAGAAACTCGGCAAGAGGTTCGAGGTCGCCATGATCTCTGCCGTCGCCGAGTTCTTGCGATTGCAGAACGGCTAGGACCTCGAGCTGAAGTCAGCCGACATTCCGTCTGTCATGAAGGATTTCTTAATGGACAAGGATTCTCTGCTAGGAGTTGCTCTTCGCGTCCTCGAGATCCTTTAGACGCACGGCCGGAAGAATCCCACCCCCTCCTGTACCACAGAGAAGGCGGACCTTTCAACGGAAAGGAAGATGAGCGCCACCCAGCGAGGACGCCACGTACGGCATCGTCGTGATCCAAGGCGACCACCACAGGTCGGCCTTTGGTGTGATGGCCTCGTCGAGGTGAAGTTTGACAAGAGTTTCGGCGCATGGCGAGGTCCTTCCTCTAGAAGGGCAATTCCCGCTTGGTGGAAAGGACCGCGGTGGCTGGTCCGGGCCCCACGAAGAGCCAGTTTCTGGAGCATCTCCCTCGCGTGTGAAGTTCGCTCGGCCAGCTGAAGGAGAAGTGCTCGTCGTCCTCGAGGGCCGAGGAGCAGAGGGAGGGGAAAGAACCAGAAGGGCGCCTCGAGAGGGGCGGGAGAGCCATGCGCCCGCAGCGAGAGGAGGAGGAGAGGAGGGGGCGGGCGATGGAGGAGGAGGAGAGGAAAAAGAAGATAAAGGAGAAGAAGAACCAAGGAAAGAACAAGATCGGAGGGAAGAGCAAGTCCAAGAAGCACCAGTGAACAGGTCCTTCTACTTTGTAAACACTGAGTAAAATGGAAAAAAAATGATAAACATGAAGAAACAGAGAAAATTGAAATGAAAAAAGGAAATAACAGCAGAAATGAATTACAAAAATATATCTACATCACAGGATACACGCGTTTGTGTGACAAAAGTGTGTGTTTGTATGAAAAAGATATTAAAAATAACGATAATAAATGAAAAATTAAAGATGTGTGTGTGCGTGTGTGAATGAGCGAGTCTGAATCTGTGTAAAAAAAATAGGGAGGCCCCTGTGTATTTGTTTACATGTGTGTCCGTTTGTCTATCCATGAATGTATGTGTGAATGAGTGTGTGTGTTAACATGGTAGTGCGTTTGCGTAAGTGTATGCAGTATGAAAACAATTCTTGCTTTGCTTAATCGCATAAAAAAGCTTTTTTTTACCATTAAGTTCCATTTCCCTTTTATATATCAAAGCTATTAACCATTCATGATACGACAGTGAGAGATTAATCGATGTTTAATCTGTTTTTCCTCTAATGTTAGGAATATTTATACTGTTACCATTACTACTGACATTATGATTCTTATAACAGAATTAGAATAGCTAATAACAAAAGATTTTTAAATAATCTCTCCAAAACTCAAGGAAAAAGAGGTGAATAGAGAAGACAAGTAAATGATCCTTTGGCAAATGACCTCTTATGGAGGAGGGGAAGGCCAGATCAGCAGTAACTCGAGGAGGTGTCATGGCGTCCCACAGGGCTATTTTGATGATTTTTCAAGGAAAATATAACCATTAAAATAATTATTTTCCATCCTTTTTGAAAATTTAAAATACAAAATTGATCAACCATATTCACAAAGAATCCGTAACTTTTGTAACATCATCAAAATGTTTTTTTGTTTTTTTTTTGTTTTTTTTTTTGCAAAAATAGAATCAGACGCCATGATACCTCCTCGAGTTGCTACTGATTTCGCCTTCCCTGTACGTATAAACAGAAACAATACACTAAAAAATACCGTGGTCCTAGCATGTACATAAATGCCATCACAAGCGTGTATTCATTAAACAGAAAGCATTCGATAGCGCTCCCAGCACAGATCCTATTTCTGTAAGTCACATTTGTATTCGTCGTGTTAGTGATTAAATTAAAATAATCTTTCACTTGGGCACAACAGAACATTACGATGTTTGTCACTCCCGCATCGTCCCCAAAGCCAGCGTAATCTTTCACTTGTCACAGGTGAAGTAAGTATATATATATATATATATATATATATATATATATATATATATTTCCAGAGAGACTAAGAAACATAGATTAATAAGCAATAATGTTCAAATGCCAATGAACATGGCGTAATACAAAGGGTTTGAAA
>NC_091560.1:6831339-6833839 GCF_042767895.1 Penaeus vannamei | reverse complement strand
CTTTCTTCTCTTTCTTCTCTTTCTTCCTTCTTCTTCCTCTTTCTTCTCTCCGTCTTCATTCTCCTCTTTTTCTTCCTCCCCTTCCTTCTCTTCCGTCTCTTCCTCCTCTTCCTTCTTTTTACTGTCTGTTTCTGTCTGTCTGTCTTTGTCTCTCTTTGTCTGTCTCTCTCTCTCTCTATCTCTTTCTTTTTCTCCCTTTGTCTCAATCTGTCTTTTTCTTTTCTCTTCTATCTTTCTCTCTTCTCCCTTCCTCCTCCTTATCTCCTTATCTTATTCAATTTCTTCCTATCCTCCGTTCCTCTTATTTTCTTTACTTCATCCTTTCCATTCTTTTCCCTCACACCCTCACTCCATTCCTCCTTTCCTCCTTCCTTCCTTCTTCCCCTCTCTTCCTCCTCCCATCTTCCTTCCTTTCCCTTGCCCCGTCTCTTCCTCCTCCATTTCTCTTCCCCTTCCTCCTCTCCTCCTTCTCTTCCTTCTCCCCTCTCTTCCTCCTCTCTCTTCCTCCTCCATTCCTCTTTCCCTTCCTCCTCTCCCCCTCTCTTCCTTCTCCCTTCCTCCTTCTCCCCTCTCTTCCTCCTCTCTCTTCCCCCTCTTCCTTTCCCCCTCTCTTCCTCCTTCTCCCTCACCCTTCCCTCCTCTCTCTTCCTCCTCCCCTCCTTCCTTCTCCCTCACCCACCCCCACCCCCCATCTTGGCTCTGTGCCACGTTGCGGCAAAGGTCAGGGGAAATTTGACCTCGGTTTAAAACAGGTCATTAACCCAATTAGAGTTTGTTATGCGGGAATGCGTTATCCTTTCCTAGCAGGGCAGAGGTGGAGGAGGAGGGGGGGGGGGGGAGGGGGTGGAGGAGGAGTAGGGGTGGGGGTGGAGGGGGGTGGAGGAGGAGGGAAGGGGAGGGGGTGGAGGAGGAAGAGGGGGGAGGAGGAGTAGGGGGCGGGTGGAGGAGGAGGAGGAGGGGGGTGGGAGGAGGGAGAAGGAGTAGGGGGCGGGTGGAGGAGGGGGGTGGAGGAGGAGGAGTAGGTGGGGGTGGAGGGGAAGGGGGAGGAGGGTTCTGGCGTGATTTCATTGTCCTTTTTTACTATTTTTTCTTTTAGCGTCTGTCCTTTTTTCTTTCTCCTTTTCTTCTCTCTTCCTCCTTCTTTTTCTCTTCTTTCTTCCCCCTTCTTCTTCTCTTCTTTCTTCCTCATTCCTCTTTTTCACTTCTTTCTTCCTCCTTCTTCTTCTCTTCTCTCTTCCTCCATCTTCTTTGTCTTTTCTTCTTTCTCTGTTTTCTTTACCTCCCTTCCTTTTACTTCCTGTCCCTTTTTTCTCTACCTTCATTCCTCCCTTTCTCTTCCTCTAGTCCTTTCTCTATGTCTTCCCTTTACCTATTCTTTCTCTTCCCCAACTTTGTTTCCTTTTTTTATTTCTCTTTTTTCATCACACTTTCCTTCTCCCTTTCATATCTCCTCATTATCCTTTCCTTTCTTCCTTAATCTCTCATCACACTTTCTTTCTCTCTTTCATTCATCCCACTTTCGTTCCCTCTTTATCTTCTCATCACACTTTCCTTTCTTCCTTAATCTCTCATCACACTTTCCTTCTCTCTTTCATGTCTCATCATCACACTCTCCTTCCCTCTTTATCTCACTCATCACACTTTCCCTCCTCCCTTCTTCTCATCACACTTTCCTTCCCTCCTTAATATCTCATCACTCTTTCTTTCTCTCTTTCATTTCTCATCATCACACTTTCGTTCCCTCTTTATCTCCTCATCACACTTTCCTTCTCTCCTTTATCTTCTCATCATCACACTTTCCTTCTCTCTTTCATTTCTCATAACACTTTCCTTCTCTCTTTCACTTCTCATCATCACACTTTCCCTCCCTCCTTAATCTCCCATCACTCTTTCCTTCTCTCTTTCATTTCTCATCACTCTCCTATTCTCATTCATTTCTCATCATCACAATTTCGTTCCCTCTTTATCTCCCTCATCACACTTTCCTTCCCTCCTTAATCTCCCATCACACTTTCTTTCCCTCTTTCATTCCTCATCATCACACTTTTTCTCTCTTTCATTTCTCATCATCACACTTTCCTTCTCTCTTTCATTTCTCATCATCACACTCTCCTTCCCTCCTTAATCTCCTTCATCACACTTTCCCTCCTCCCTTTATCTTCTCATCACACTTTACCTCCTCCTTTTATCTCCCTCATCACACTTTCCTTCCCTCCTTCATCTTATCACACTTTCCCTCCTCCCTTTGTCTTCTCATCACACTTTCCCTCCTCCCTTTATCTCCCTCATCACACTTTCCCTCCTCCCTTCATCTTCCCATCACACTTTCCCTCCTCCCTTTATCTTCTCATCACACTTTCCCTCCTCCCTTCATCTTCTCACCACACTCCCTCCCACGTCCTTGAACCAGACGAGGAGCCCAGACGGCCCAGCACGAGCGCCCTTGGACTCAGCAACGGACTCACTTGGGGTGACTGGGGTCCTAAGGAGTTCTGTCCGG
>NC_091560.1:6811339-6816339 GCF_042767895.1 Penaeus vannamei | reverse complement strand
AATTAAGGTAAGGGATGGTGGAGATGCAAAATATAAAAATACGATATACGTTTTAAAATCTATATTTCTCAGCTGTCACAAACAGATATTTCGGATGAACAAGGTACGACATTATTGCCTGAGTCGGACAAATAGACAATAAGACAAGTAAATAGATATCTACGCCTCTTCTCAAGGACTCGAACCCATTCTAAGCAGATAACACGTACAAGAGAGAACAAAGCTGAACTACTACACTCCACCGAACATTTAAAAGGGTTTTATTAACCAGAATATAAAGTAGATCGAATGGAAATTACCCATAAACCCACAATGGCTACATTTTGCAGATAGTCCCCGTGAGGAATAAATGGATTTAATCTGAGAAATTCTAGTCTAGTGCCGACTTTTTTTCTTTATTTATTTATTTATATATATATATATATATATATATATATATATATATATATATATATATATATATATATATATATATTGCGTGTGTGTGTGTGTGTGTGTGTGTGTGTGTGTGTGTGAATGAAATACTTTAGTAATGTTTTTTATTCAGAGACATATACAAAAAGTGTTACTGCGTCCTTATGTCTTACAAACAGATATTTGTACAAATACGGAACGAAAGAACAATTAACAAAAATATAAAAACGAAAAAAAAGAGAGAGAAAGAAAGAGAAAGAGAAATACCCATAACCAAACGAGAGAGAAAAAAACGAAAGACAATCACACTCCTCTCCTTTCCTAACCACCCCATACATAAAAAAAAACACAGAAAACAAATCAATAAAAAACAATCAGAATCACCAACAAAACAAACAAAACAGAAAGAAAAACAACTCCGAGACACGAGAAAGACACTCAAACACATAAAAAAACAAAACCAGAAAAACAAATCAATAAAAAACAATCAGAATCACCAACAAAACAAACAAAACAGAAAGAAAACCAACTCTAGGACACGAGAAAGACACCCAAATACATTTTAAAAAATCAATCAGAACCACCAAACAATCAAACACATAAAAAATCAATAAAAACAATCAAAACCACCAACAAAACAAAACAAAACAGAAACAAAAACACCCAGACCCTCAAAGACACCCAAGAAGACACGTACCCTGAGAAAAGACACCCAGACCCTCAAAGACACCCAAGAAGACACATACCCTGAGAAAAGACACCCAAGAAGACACATACCCTCAGAAAAGACACCCAGACCCTCAAAGACACCCAAGAAGACACATACCCTGAGAAAAGACACCCAAGAAGACACATACCCTCAGAAAAGACACCCAGACCCTCAAAGACACCCAAGAAGACACATACCCTGAGAAAAGACACCCAAGAAGACACATACCCTCAGAAAAGACACCCAGACCCTCAAAGACACCCAAGAAGACACATACCCTGAGAAAAGACACCCAAGAAGACACATACCCTCAGAAAAGACACCCAGACCCTCAAAGACACCCAAGAAGACACATACCCCGAGAAAAGACACCCAAGAAGACACATACCCTCAGAAAAGACACCCAGACCCTCAAAGACACCCAAGAAGACACATACCCTGAGAAAAGACACCCAAGAAGACACGTACCCTGAGAAAAGACACCCAGACACTCAAAGACACACCCAGACCCTCAAAGATACCCAAGAAGACACGTACCCTCAGAAAAGACACCCAGACCCTCAAAGACACCCAAGAAGACACGTACCCTCAGAAAAGACACCCAGACCCTCAAAGACACCCAAGAAGACACGTACCGAGAAAAGACACCCAAGAAGACACGTACCCTCAGAAAAGACACCCAGACACTCTAAGACACCCAAGAAGACACGTACCCTGAGAAAAGACACCCAGACACCCAAAGACACCCAGGAAAACACGTACCCTGAGAAAAGACACCCAGACACCCAAAGACACCCAGGAAGACACGTACCCTGAGAAAAGACACCCAGACCCTCAAAGACACCCAAGAAGACACATACCCTGAGAAAAGACACCCAAGAAGACACGTACCCTGAGAAAAGACACCCAGACACTCAAAGACACACCCAGACCCTCAAAGACACCCAAGAAGACACGTACCCTCAGAAAAGACACCCAGACCCTCAAAGACACCCAAGAAGACACATACCCTGAGAAAAGACACCCAAGAAGACACGTACCCTGAGAAAAGACACCCAGACACTCTAAGACACCCAAGAACACACGTACCCTGCCACTCCCCATATTCCCCGACCGTCGACGTGATGTAGCCCGTGTCGTGCTGCTCCGGTGTGCTGCAGAAGAGCATGAGGGCGTTCACGGCCGTCTCGTCCGTGGTGCTTCCGCTCTCGAACTGGCGGGCGGGGAAGGAGAGGGGGTGAGGAGGGGGTGAGGAGGAGGGGGAAGGGGTGGAGGGGGTGAGGAGGGAGGGGGGGAGATGATGGTGGTGGTGGTGGTTTTAGTGTTAATGTTATTATCATTATTATCATTATCATTATTATCAGTATGTTATTGTTGTTGTTGTTGTGGCTGTTGTTGTTGCTGTTGTTGTTCTTGTTGATGTTGTTGCTGCTGCTGCTGCTCCTGCTGTTGTTGCTGTTGTTGTTGTTGTTGTTGTTGTCGTTGTCGTTGTTGTTGTTGTTGCTGTCGTTGTTGTTGTCGTTGTTGGTGTTGTTGTTGTTGTTGTTGGTTGTTGTTGTTGTTGTTGTTGTTGTTGTTGTTGTTGTTGTTGTTGTTGTTGTTGTTGTTGTTGTTGTTGTTGTTGTTGTTGTTGTTGCTGCTGCTGCTGCTGTTGTTTATGTTTCTGTTGGTGGTCGCGGTGCTACTGCTGCTTCTGCTGCTACGGGCTAGGATTTGGGTTAATATTTACCTTACAATTAAAAAAAAATGGAGGAAAAGAAGGACGAGAAAATGGCATGACACCTTTGCGTAACGAAAAAGAAGCAAAAAAGAGAAAAATAAACAAGATTAACCTGAGGAAGCACCTTCACGAAACGGGGGATCCTGCTATTTCCTTTTCTGTTTTTTTTTTTTTTTTTAATCCTCTCTTTTCGATCCCACTTCACTTCTTCTTCGTCTTGCCTTCTCGTTTTCCCGTCTTCTTCCTTCTAACTTCCTTCCTCTTATCTTCCTTTTCTTCCCATTTTCCTTCCTCTGTTTGCCTATCTATCTGTCTATTTATCTGTTTGCCTATATATTCCTCTATCTATCTATCTGACAATGAATCTATGTTTTGTATTCACATATTAATTTAATCATCTATCTACCGATCCATCTATATATTCATTCATTTTTTTCCTTCGTGTACTCATATTTATTTGCCTTCATCTAGATATCCTCTTTCTTCATTTCTCCTCCCTCCCTCCCTCTTCCTCCTTCCTTCCTCCCTCCCTCCCTCCTCCTCCTTCCCTCCTCCTTCCCTCCCTCGTACCTCCCTCCCTCCTTCCATATTTCTTCCTCCCTCCCTCCTCTTCGCTCCATATTTCTTACTCCCTCCTCGTTCCCTCCCTCCATATTTCTTCCTCCCTCCATATTTCTCCCTCCCTCCTCCTCCCTCCTCCTCCCTCCATATTTCTCCCTCCCTCCCTCTATATTTCTTCCTCCCTCCTCCTCCCTCCCTCCCTCCTCCCTCCCTCCATATTTCTTCTTCCCTCCTCCCTCCCTCCCTCCTCCTCCCTCCCTCCTCCCTCCTTCCTTCTCCCTCCCTCCTCCCTCCCTCCCTCCATATTTTTCCTCCCTCCCCCTCCCTCCCTCTATATTTCTTCCTCCCTCCTCCCTCGCTCCATCTTTCTCCCTCCCTCCCTCCATCTTTCCCCCTCCCTCCTCCTCCTCCCATCTTCTTCCTTCTCCCTATTCTATCACCTTCAATTCCCTTCCATTCTATCCCCTTCTACATAAAGATTCCCTCAGTTACCTTAGTATCGAAGGCGTGGACGAAGCTCCCCTCAGGACAGTACTCGATGTCCACCCACGTCCCTCCCTCCATATTTCTTCCTCCCTCCCTCCTTCTCCCTCCCTCCTCCCTGCCTCCTCCTCCCTCCTCCTCCCTCCATCTCTCTCCCTCCCACCTCCCTCCTCCCTCCCACCATTTTTCTCCCTCCCTCCCTCCTCTCTCCCTCCTCCTCCTTCCCTCCTCCTCCTCCCATCTTCTTCCTCCCTCCTTCTCCCTCCCTCCTCCTCCTTCCCTCCTCCCTCCCTCCATCTTTCCCTCTCCCTCCTCCTCGTCCTCCTCCCATCTTCTTCCTCATCCCTATTCTATCCCCTTCTACATAAAGATTCCCTCAGTTACCTTAGTATCGAGAGGCGTGGACGAAGCTCCCCTCCGGACAGTACTCGATGTCCCCCCAACGTCCCTCCCTCCATATTTCTTCCTCCTCCCTCCCTCCTTCTCCCTCCTCCTCCCTCCCTCCCATCCTTCTCCCTCCATCTTTCTCCCTCCCTCCTCCTCCTCCCTCCCTCCTCCCTCGCTCCTCCCCCCTCCCTCCGTATTTCTCCCTCCCTCCCTCCTCTCTCCCTCCTCCTCCCTCCCTCCTCCTCCTCCCATCTTCTTCCTCATCCCTATTCTATCCCCTTCAATTCCCTTCCATTCTATCCCCTTCTACATAAAGATTCCCTCAATCACCTTAGTATCGAAGGCGTGGACGAAGCTCCCCTCAGGACAGTACTCGATGTCCCCCCACGTCCCTCCCTCCATATTTCTTCCTCCCTCCCTCCATCCTTCTCCCTCCCTCCCTCCTCCCTCCCTCCATATTTCTTCCTCCCTCCCTCCTCCTCCCTCCCTCCATATTTCTCCCTCCCTCTCCTCCTCCCTCGCTCCTCCCCCTCCCTCCATATTTCTCCCTCCCTCCTCCTCCTCCCATCTTCTTCCTTCTCCCTATTCTATCCCCTTCTACATAAAGATTCCCTCAGTTACCTTAGTATCGAAGGCGTGGACGAAGCTCCCCTCAGGGCAGTACTCGACGTCCCCCCACGTCCCTCCCTCCATATTTCTTCCTCCCTCCCTCCATCCTTCTCCCTC
>NC_091560.1:6796339-6801339 GCF_042767895.1 Penaeus vannamei | reverse complement strand
ACCGCTCGGACCTCAGCGCCTGTCGACCCTCCGGCAAAGGCCAACGAATTTCTATCACGCGTATTTCGCCAAGATAGCAATCGCATTAGCCAGAGCGCCTTGATTGTATTATATGGAGAATGGAACCCCCTAATAACACACAGGAGTCTCTCTATAATAACATCTTGGTTTGTGTAATAGTATCATTTATCGTTGTTATTTTTCGACATTTATTCCACGATCCCCCCCCACCCCACGCCCACCCCTCTTATGTCTCATGCCCTTCCCAGGCCAATATCGTTTAAGAATTAAGATTAATTAATATCTGGAAATTAATCGTAAGCAGAGGCCATCAACGCCATATTTGATACGATCTTCAACACGCAGAATTTCTATCGAATTACCGGGCCAAAAATATGCTAAATTAAAATCGCTTTCTTGCCATTCTGGATGAAAACGTGGCCAAGTGTTGTTAACTGTGTAAACCTTATCTTCTAGAGAGCGAGCCAGACTAATTTTGCAAGAGTGAGAACAAAGATTAAGACAGCAAGCAAGGAAGTGCAAGTTTTCTTCGGCAAACAATGGTGCAGGGATCTTCTTTTCTTTCTTTTTTCGCTCTTGGTTTCAACCGCCTTTGTGCCTGATTTTATCATCTCCGGTAATTCAGAGTTACTTGTATTTGAATATGAACATTTGTTCGTGTGTACACATATATACATCAACACACACACACACGCATGTGTGTATATTTATTTATATATATATATATATATATATATATATATATATATATATATATATATATATATATATATATATGTATGTATGTATGTATGTATGTATATATATATATATATATATATATATATATGTATATATATATATGTATATATATATGTATATATATACATATATATACATATATATGTATATATATACATATACATATATTTGTATATATATACATATATATGTACATATAATTGCAGCAGTAGCAATGATAATGACAATAACAATAATAATGATAATATATATATATATATATGTATATATATATATATACATATATATATATATATATATATATATATATATATATATATATCGGGGAAGTGTACCTTTATTGGACCGTCCCAATATTGCACCGTTTCTCCACACTGGGTAGTGCTTTCAGACAGTGGCGACATCTAGCGGACTGTTTATAAACTCCATTATGGCCGTCACCAAGAAGTTTGAGTGCGGGAATTTCAGATAAAAAGGCGAGAAAAACATTTTGTACCCCCTTCCTTATAAAAACTGACGAATTTAAAGAGTGTGACAGGAGGCCGTGAATAGAGAAATATGCAGAACAACAAGTGGTTTGTTGATAGGTGGTCAGTCTTGACTAAAATGATCGCATCTGGAATGAAAGTTCTCGCACCCTCCGAGCTTTTACATCGGGAACTTTTAGACTTGACCTTGACGTAAATTGGACCAGTCAGGGTGCCTCTTATTGGACCAGGTCCAATATAGGTCACGCTGATTCAATATAAGGCACAAGCAGTCCAATATAAGGAGCAGATGAGCCTTGAGCTTTGGATCCATGCACATAAGATCAGATGCTGACTGGAAATGACAAGGGATAACAGGAATTTTAATTTAGAGTACCGGTAAACCTAGGTAGGCATTAGACCGGTGCTATATTCTGTGATCTAGGATAATTTCAGTTTAGCATCCTTTCAAGCTTTTAAGATGAGCGAAAGAAAAGAATAATTATTGAAATTAATGATCCAATTATAAGGCAAAATTATCTCTCAGGGGAAAATATGGGAAGTGGAGTGAAGAAGACATGGAAGGGCGATTATGTCGTTCAGGAACAGAGACGCGGGACTAAATGCTATAAGTCGTACATACAGGGTAACCAAGGCGACACTAAAAAGGCGTCTTGAAGACAAGAACAAATATGCTAATGGTCCAAATAAGTGTATCGGTCCCCCGTGCACTCTGCTGCACAACTGGAGGATATGCTGGTAGAATACATGTTATAACAGGGTTTGACTGTACTTGTTGCCACAGTTCAAGGTTGAATTTCTAATAAGTGTTTCCCAATGTCTGTGTCACCAGCCTTGTTCCTAAAATCAAAATGGTTGGATGTTAACTCATACTACAGTATATTGGACCACGCGTCCCGGCTGGCCCAATATCGGTAACTATGTGGTCCAATTTAAGTCCTACATACCTTAAATTGGACCAGTAAAGCAAAAATTATTTTTGAGTATTATGGAAAAAGTAACCAACATCATCGCCCTGACTCTGGCATTTGGGAAGGCACTGGAGTACCTCATGGCTACATACTAATTGCATCTCATTGCCATTTGTAATACTGAAGAAATTGGACATAGAAGTTAGGTGGTCCAATATAGGTACACTTCCCCTATATATATATATATATATATATATATATATATATATATATATATATATATATATATATATATTTATATATACTTCAGAGAGAGAGAGAGGGAGACTGACTTCAGTATATATAGGTATATGTATGTTTATTTGTATATATATCATCATCAAAGGGGCCGACGCCGACGGGGGTGCATAGCCGCATCCACTCTTCGCTTCCAGCCACGGGGGTCCTTCATGGCGAGTCGCCAGTCAAGCCCTCGACCCATTACTAGCTTTTCTCGAGAGGTCTGGTCGAGCTGCCCAAGCCACGATTTCGTAGGTCTTCCCATTGGCCTCCTCCACGCAGGACTGTCTCGTATAGAGACAACCCGATGGGCAGGGTCATCCTCAGGGAAACGAGCAAGGTGCCCGTACAGCCTGAGTTGGCGGTCCCAGATTATGCAAGTAACAGGTCCCTTGACAGTCTCCCGGTGTAGTCGTCGGTTGGGCACAGCGTCCTGCCAACTGTACCCCATTCCTATGCTCTTAGGAATGCCAAAATAACACATAATATATGCATACTTGGGTTTTAAAACCATAGACAAGTATTCCCACCAATAATCTCGGAGAGAGAGAAATTATGCATAAGTTGAGGGTGGAGTTTATTTCATTGGCGGTTGGTAACAGTTTGAGCGTGCATTTCAAAACAACTGACAAGCTAGCGCCGCCTCAAGATGGCAGAGAAGTAAATAAATATATCCTTACACCTTATGAAGCATATGAACATCACTGAATTAAAATATTTCCATATATACGATTTTATGAAGTTAAATATAACAGTCACCGAATACAATATCAACAGAAGAATGTTGCTAGAATTTCTCAGACTTTTTCACTTGAAATATGCTTTATTTCATATAATAGTAGATAAATTATCGATTTAGAGAGACGAGGAGTTTTAGTAAGAGATAATGCAATGATTTATTATTTATAAGTAAAACTTTTCATTCCCATAATCTTCATTCGTTTTCAGTTAATTTCAATTTCTTATGTTTCTGAATATGATTTTATGGAAATTACAGAATCAGATACCGTGAAAAATAAAATTCTATGATAAAATATTAAGCAGAATTCTTGGCCAACGCCCGCATTCGAAGGACTGTGACCAGTACGGTACGCGACCGACGTTGTTGCCATGGTGACGGTATACCACTCGACATAGCACGCGCAAGTCTAGCCATCTACGGAGGTCGCCTGAGAAAGCAAGCGAAATTCTTAGCAAGAAAAAGCCTCAAGATTTTAGGCAAGAACGTTCCTTGCTTAAAATGCCTTTGTTCTTAATCCAGGAGACCGGCAGTGACTTCGCCTCATCGCTAAATGCATCAAGAGCCGCTACCAGAGATCCCAGAGACTCAGAATTGCAACATCGTCGGCAAAGTCAAGCTCCGTGATATATAACAACATACATCAAAGCCGTGCATCGAGAAGGAGAAGCCTTTGTTCTGTACTTGCAGTGGAATGTGAAGCATGATTATATAAGCATGGGTGTATATATATATACATATATATATATATATATATATATATATATATATATATATATATATATATGTGTGTGTGTGTGTGTGTGTGTGTGTGTGTGTGCGTGTGCGTGTGCGTGTGGGTATGTGTGTGTGTGTGCGTGTACGTATGCGTGTGCGTGTGGGTATATGTGTTTGTGTGCGTGTACGTGTGTGTGTGTGTGTGTGTGTGTGAGCGTCTGTGTCTGTCTCAGCGTACATATGCGCACACAGGGTATGGTTGTCCCTTCCCCAACTCGACCTTACACCCCACAGGTTCTTATCACATGTGTACTGTCACATGATGAGTTCCATTTTTTCTCTTTTTTGACAGGAGGGTGGGGAGGGGCGGGGCGGGCTGTGGTGTCGACATCACTTCGAGAGAAAGTCCACAGCTGCTGTATCTTGGTATTTTATTTCTAATTTACTTCTTTATTATGTGTTGAAAAGTCCCTCGCGTTGCTTTATCTTTTCTTATACCTTGAATAAAAGGGGGGGGGGGGGTATATATATTATTATTTTTTTATTACTCGCTGTTGGCATGTGTTGTTATTCCTTGAATTTGCGTGTTTTTTTTTTCTTCTTCTTCTTTCTTTCTTTCTTTCTTTTTCTTTTTTTCTTTCTTTCTTTCTTTCTGTTAATTGGTGTTGTTGTGTCATTTTTTTGTCTTTTCTTTTAGTCCAATTCCAATTATATCGCTTCTTGATTTTTGTTTATTTGTTGCCTTTGTTCGTTTAAGTGTTTGTTTCTTTGTTTTTTTGTTTTATTTCCTTCTTTAACATCTTAATCTTTGTATTCATTTCCCTTTCTTTGTTTTGATTGGTAGTTTCTTAGTTTCGTTGTTGTTTTTTTGGTTTCCTTGCTTTGTTTTGTTTTTCCTTGGTGTCCTTGTATTTTTTTGTTTTTTGTTTTTTTGGTTGTTGTTTCTTAGTTTCTTTGTTGTTTGTTTGCTTGTTTTTGCTTAGTTTTATTACTTCTTAGTTTCTTTGTTGTTTCTGCTTATTTTGTCTTGTTTCTTGTTGTTGTTTTGTTGTTTCAGTTTTTTTGTGTGTGTTTTTGTTCTGTTTTTGAATGTTATTTCTCAGT
>NC_091560.1:6788839-6791339 GCF_042767895.1 Penaeus vannamei | reverse complement strand
GATGGAGGGTGAGACAGACTGACAGAGAGACGGACAGAATGAGAGACTGACAGACAGACTGACAGTCAGACAGCTAGAGAGAAAGGGAGAAATTATTACCTCAAAGACGATGGAGTAAAAAATAAACATATAATTTTGATCAAACTGGATCCAAATGGAACATATTAGCTCAAATCTCTCTCGCTCTCTCGCTCTCTCTCTCTCTCTCTCTCTCTCTCTCTCTCTCTCTCTCGCTCTCTCTCTCTCTCTCTCTCTCTCTATCTCTCTCTCTCTCTCTCTCTCTCTCTCTCTCTCTCTCTCTCTCTCTCTCTCTCTCTCTCTCTGCTCTCTCTCTCTCTCTCTCTCTCTCTCTCTCTCTCTCTCTCTCTCTCTCTCTCTCTCTCTCTCTCTCTCTCTCTCTCTCTCTCTCTCTCTCTCTCTCTCTAGCTCTCTCTCTCTCTCTCTCTCTCTCTCTCTCTCTCTCTCTCTCTCTCTCTCTCTCTCTCTGGTAAGCAGTGCTGGTTCTGAGCAATCTTGCCGTGACCTGCGATTCAATCCCACGCCCGGCCAGTGAGAGTAGGTAACCCCAGCCACTCCTTGCATTTCACATAGGGGAGATTTAGGCAAAATAAAACAGACAGTATGTCACAGCAAAGAATATCCATTGTAAGAAATGGAATTAAAAACTAAATCTTAAATCTTAATCTTAATCTCTCTCTTCCTCTTTCTCTTTCACTCTCTCTCTCTCTCTTTCTCTCTCACTTACTCACTCTCTATCTCTCTTTCTCTTTCTCTTTCTCTCTCTCTCTCTCTTTCTCCTTCTCTTTCCCTTTCTCTCTCTCTCTCTTTCTTTCTCTCTGTCTTTCTCCCCCCCCCCCCTCTCTCTCTCTCTCAGTTAATAACGAGAAGACAAAACAAATGATAATAAAGCACTTGTGGAAACGCATATGTCACCGAAACAAGTGAAAGCCTGTGTTGTTATTTTCAAAAACAAAGAGACAAAGAGAATTGCTTCATGTATTGTATTCTCCTTGATGTCGTCTTGCTTCTGTCTATTAGTAATTTTCCGACAGAATGAAAGGAAATGAAATGTATATTTAGTGTGTTCTTGGGTCTCTGTGGGCGAGCGAGCGAGTGGGTTGGGTAAGTGCGTGAGAGTGTGTCTGTGTGTCTGTGTGTAAGAGAGAGAGGGAGGAGGGAGGGAGGGAGGGAGGGAGGAGGGAGGGAGGGAGGAGGAGGGAGGGAGGGAGGGAGAGAGAGAGAGAGAGAGAGAGAGAGAGAGAGAGAGAGAGAGAGAGAGAGAGAGAGAGAGAGAGAAGAAAGAGAGTGAGAGGGAGGGAGGGAGAGAGGAAGATAGAGAGAGAGAGGGAGGGAGGGAGGAAGGGCAGACAGACAGACAGAAGCAGAGAGAAAGAGGGACAGACAGACAAAGACAAAGAGAGAAAGAGAGAGACAGACAGACAGAGACAGAGACGAAGAGAGAGAGTGAGAGACAGAGAATCTAGTCAGCAGCGCTTGCTACACCAGGCCTTGTTGCACGTGTACAGTCCCCGTTCATACACAGTAACGTTAATAGGTAGCTTATATAACACACGTCGTTTGACCCAGTCAGCAATTACCTCGGCTCCAGTTTGTCGACTTGTTATTGTACAATAATACGACATATGTACAATAATATGATTGTTATGCTTCGTTGTTGATTGTGCAATTATACCTACTACACTTTCCTTCATGCACTGTATTCTCATTTTTTTGATGTTGTGTAAACTAGTACTATATTGCTGGATATATTTTTTATTTCTTTAATTTTATATCAGAGATCGACCTTATGTCATTTCGCGTTTATGTTCAAATTTGTCTTCAATAAAGGGTTATTCTTGTTATTATTAATATTGTCATTTCTTTCATTGCTGTTGCTCTTTGTTTTATTTCTATTGTTTTATTATCAGTATTATAACCATTCTTATTATTGATATAATTATTGTTGTTGTTGTTGTTGTTGTTGTTATCACTGCTACTGCTACTCTCATCATCCTTATCATTGACATTACTATTATTATGATCTTCATCATTATTATTGTCGCTATTACTATTATCATTACTATCATTGTTATCATCATTAGCTTTATCATTATTATTTTCAT
Organism: Penaeus vannamei; assembly: GCF_042767895.1. Taxonomy (NCBI): domain Eukaryota; kingdom Metazoa; phylum Arthropoda; class Malacostraca; order Decapoda; family Penaeidae; genus Penaeus; species Penaeus vannamei. Next base: position 6,789,216 of record NC_091560.1, on the reverse strand, counting down.
AATTCTAATTATCATTATTGTTATTATCATTATCATTATTATTATGATTATTGATATTATTTTTATCATTATCATTATTATTATCATCATTATTATTAATAATGTTATTATTATTATTATCATTATTATTAATAATGGTATTATTATTACTATCAATATTGTTATATTCATTATTACTACCATTATTATATATTATGACTATTATTATCATCATCAATATTATTGCCATTGTTATTGCTATTACTTTCCATTATCATTAGCACTAATCATCATTATAATCATTTTTATCATTATCATCATCATCGTCATCAGCATCATCATCCTCTCCATTATCATCATTATTGTCATTATCATCATCATCAGTTTTTTATCATGCT
>NC_091560.1:6766339-6773839 GCF_042767895.1 Penaeus vannamei | reverse complement strand
CCCAGTCCATGCCATTGTTGAGGAATAACTCGGCTGTGATCTGCCTCCGCGGGGTGAGGTCGTCCTCGGTCAAGGTCACCCAGGAGGAAGGGCCTGGGTGGGGGGGGGGAGGGGAGGTATGAAGGGATGGTTAAGGAATAGGGTTTTTATTTATTCTTTTATTATTTATTTATTTTTTTATTTTTTATCTCGTGTTGGTTTTGATGCAGGTTTTTTATCTATTTTTATTATTTTTTATTTATTTATTTTTTATTTCGCGTTGGTTTTGATGCAGGGTTTTTATCTATTTTTATTATTTTTTATTTATTTATTTTTTATTTCGTGTTGGTTTCGATGCTGTGTTACGAATTTGTGGGCTGGATTATATATATTTTTTTATGCTGTTTAATGATGTTGGTTTGGTTTTCTTTCCATTTTCTGTATTATGTTTTTTTTTTAAGTAACAGCTGGTTAGGGAAAAGGGTTTTATTTATTAATTTGGTAATGTAGGTATTTGTAATAATAGCCTTAATGATTGTGATAAAGGTAATATTGATTATAATAATAGCAATATTAGTGATTATGATTATGATCATAACTAAATAATAATATTTATGATAATAATAATAATAATAATAATAATAATAATGATAATAATAATAATAATAATAATAAAAATAATGATGAGGATGATAATAATAATACTAATAACAATATTAATGATAACAATAATCATCATAATAATAATTATAATAATAATAATAATAATAATAATGATAATAATAACAATGATATTAATAATATTAACAGTAAGGATAATAATAATGATAATAATCATAATATCAATAACAACAATGATGATAACAATAACAACAATAGTAATAACAATAATAATAATGATAATAATAACAATTGCAATTATAATAACAGGAAAATTATACTGATATAAACTGTCCACAAAATGCGCGTTTGTACTGTAGCCGAAAAAAATCAGTGTCTTTCTCCTTAAGAATATTAAACTGCATCATATGATACGTCACTTTCACAGAACACATTATGTTAATGGAGATTTCATTTTTTTAGGTTAATTTTTTAACGAAAGCTTAATTAATCTTCATTACCTGTCCGTCTGCCCTTATATTTTTAAGAAAGAAAACGGGAGTCCACGGAAAGCTTTGCATAGCGAGGGGAAACTATGTTGTTTCTTTTCTAAAATAAATATGAAAATATTGCTATGGAAACAGATATGATAAAAAATAAATGGTAAATAAACTTTAAGACTTTAAGCTTTCATTAAAAGAAAAAAGTGAAATATATATATAAATACGGGGACTATTTCTAAACCAGGTTCGTCTCTTCAACATTCTGAATCTTTAAGAATGATTTAATCCAGTTTTTGAATAATGAGTAACGCTATAAAAGATTTATCCTGCTCTTTTCTACTTGTCCTTTTTTCCCAACATTAATCATAACTTTTTCGTTTATTTTTATGTTATTTTTTACATTCATTTTACATATTTTACATCAGCTTTGCTACCTTTTCACGGGTCAGTGATGTGGCTCAGCTGGGGTGGCAACACGCCGTGAAATATGAGTGAAGCTAGGCCAGGAGGCAGCGGTTCGAGTGATTAAGTATTTGGCGCTGTATATGTATTTTTTGTGTTGCTTTGTTTTGTTTTTGTTTTTTGAGGGGGAGGGGGGGCGCTGCTAATTTGTTTGTTTGTTTTTCTTTCTCCTTTTTGTTTGTTTTTGTTAGTATACTCCAGACTCTATCTTATTCTTGTTCTCACTCTCTCTCCCCATCTCTCTCCTCTCTCTCTCTCTCTCTCTCTCTCTCTCTCTCTCTCTCTCTCTCTCTCTCTCTCTCTCTCTCTCTCTCTCTCTCTCTCTCTCTCCTCTCTCTTATACTTTATCAAGTCCACTGTCTCTGATGCCCATTGTACTAAGAACAGCGGGTCGCCCATCCACCAAAATTTAATGTTAAGCTAAACATTATCCTCAGTATAACTCGCATGCAGTTATAAAAGTAGAAATAAAACGAGCTAATGATAAGGTACCTCATCGCAATTACAAGTCATTCGCAATTATACCGCAATCTCCCCCCCCCCCCCTCCACCGTATACCGATGATTTAAACCGTTATATTTCACGCTGTAGATTACTTTAACATAAATGTGTGTAGAAAGTGTCCGGTTCTCGCGGCGCAGGGTACATGGAGTCCGTGATTTCGGCTCTGACCTTGCCTGGTGGTGTAGGCCGGTGGGAAACTCAAGCTGAATTCTAAATGAAAGCTGGTGGAGGAGCTTGCACAGCCTGAACTCGACTTGTTCTCTCTATCTATCGATCAATTTATAGATCTATCTATCCCTCTTTCTCATTCTCTCTTTCCCTTTCTCTCTCTCTCTCTCTCTGTCTCTCTGTCTGTCTCTCTCTCTGTCTCTCTCTCTCTCTCTCTCTCTCTCTCTCTCTCTCTCTCTCTCTCTCTCTCTCTCTCTCTCTCTTTATTGCGTCCACTGTCTCTGATGTCCATTGTACTAAGAACAGCGAATCGCCCATCCACCAATATTTAGTGATAAGCTAAATATCATCTTCAGTATAACTCGCATGCAGTTATGAAAGTAGAAATAAAACGAGCTAATAAAAAGGTACCTCATCACAATTACAAGTCATTCGTAATTATACCGCAATCTCCCCCCCCCCCCTCAACCGTCTACCGATGATTTAAACCCTTATATTTCACGCTGTAGATTACTTTAACAGAAATGTGTGTAGAAAGTGTCTGGTTCTCGCGGCGCAGGGTACATGGAGTCCGTGATTTCGGCTCTGACCTTGCCTGGTGGTGTAGGCCGAAGGAAACTCAAGCTGAATTCTAAATGAAAGCTGGTGGAGGAGCTTGCAGAGCCTGAACTCGACTTGTTCTCTCTGTCTATCGATCTATTTATATATCTGTCTATCCCTCTTATTCATTCTCTCTCTCTCTATCTATCTATCTATCTATATCTCTCTCTCTGTCTATCTATCTACCTCTCTGTCTATCTACCTCTCTGTCTATCTACCTCTCTCTCTCTCTCTCTCTCTCTCTCTCTCTCTCTCTCTCTCTCTCTCTCTCTCTCTCTCTCTCTCTCTCTCTCTCTCTCTCGTAAATAACAATGATTTTCTGGATGTTCCCCTTTCATATCAGAGGAGAACATTCCATCAATGAACGGACTTGTGGATTATAGAGTATATGCAACAGTCTGCTGGCTAAGAGATACGACGTACGTATGTCAGTCTACGTTCCGCCTCATCCTTCATGTGATCGGTGAATGTCAGCTGATTATCAAACTGCACTCCGAGGATGTTTATTTCTCTGGTCAGATCGAGTATTATCACTTCGATGCAAATGGAGGATGTTATTGGTTCCTGCCGACGGGTTATTAACATGACCTGGTGCAACTTACGAGCGTTGTCCCTTTGAAGTGAAAATTATTGAAGGGTGTTCATAGCTCTTCACATGTAAAGGATAACGTGCAGGTATTAGCATATGCTTTGGCTTCTGGAATAAGACGTAGAATGTCATTGAAATAGCCATTCCATGAGATCGAGCCAATGGCACTGCTTTGTGGTACACTTACAGTACACTGAACCACTTATTCGCTTGAAGTGCAACCATCTACCACAACTTGAAGAGCTCTTTCTCGTAAATAATCTTCACTCAGCCTCAGCAGATAATCTTCACTGTCAAACATTTTAGTTTCGAAATAATGGATTTATACCCTAAGATAGCGGAGTCTGATAAAGATCCTGAGATGAGGGAGGGAGGAATCAAACATGTATTGTTAGAAATCTTCAGAGGATCTTACAACCGGATGCTGCATGAACTCAGTTCTCTCTCTCTGTCTATCTAGCTCTATTTATCTATCTCAATATCTATCTTTCTATCTATCTCTACCTTGCTAGCTCTCTATTTATCTACCTATCTTTATTTATGTCTATCTACCTCTATCTATCTATCTCTATCTGTGTCTAGCTATCTCTGTCTACTTATTTGTCTATCTATTTATCTCTCTCTATTAGTCTATCTCCTATCTATTCATCTAACTATCTATCTCTAATTATTTGTCTATCTATCTATCTCTATTTGTCTCTCTCTCTTTATCTATCTATCTATATTTATGTCTCTCTCTCTATCTATCTATCTGTCTGTCTCTCTCTCTCTCTCTCTCTCTCTCTCTCTCTCTCTCTCTCTCTCCCTCTCCCTCTCCCTCTCCCTCTCCCTCTCTCTCTCTCTCTCTCTCTCTCTCTCTCTCTCTCTCTCTCTCTCTCCCTCTCCCCTCTCTCCTCTCTCTCTCTCTCTCTCTCTCTCTCTCTTATACTTTATCAAGTCCACTGTCTCTGATGCCCATTGTACTATGAACAGCGGATCGCTCATCCACCAAAATTTAGTGATAAGCTAAACAATATCTTCAGTATAACTCGCATGCAGTTATAAAAGTAGAAATAAAACGAGCTAATAACAAGGTACCTCATCACAATTACAAGTCATTCGTAATTATACCGCAGTCTCCCCTCCCCCCTCCACCGTATACCGATGATTTAAACCGTTATATTTCACGCTGTAGATTACTTTAACAGAAATGTGTGTAGAAAGTGTCTGGTTCTCGCGGCGCAGGGTACATGGAGTCCGTGATTTCGGCTCTGACCTTGCCTGGTGGTGTAGGCCGAAGGAAACTCAAGCTGAATTCTAAATGACTGAAGCTTATGGAGGAAGCTTGCAGAGCCTGAACTCGACTTGCTCTCTCTGTCTATCGATCTATTTATATATCTGTCTATCCCTCTTATTCATTCTCTCTCTCTCTATCTATCTATCTATCTATATCTCTCTCTCTGTCTATCTATCTACCTCTCTGTCTATCTACCTCTCTGTCTATCTACCTCTCTCTCTCTCTCTCTCTCTCTCTCTCTCTCTCTCTCTCTCTCTCTCTCTCTCTCTCTCTCTCTCTCTCTCTCTCTCTCTCTCTCTCTCGTAAATAACAATGATTTTCTAGGATGTTTCCCCTTTCATATCAGAGGAGAACATTTCCATCAATGAAGACGGACTTGTGGATTATAGAGTATATGCAACAGTCTGCTGGCTAAGAGATACGACGTACGTATGTCCAGTCTACGTTCCGCCTCATCCTTCCATGTGATCGGTGAATGTCAGCTGATTATCAAACTGCACTCCGCTGAGGATGTTTATTTCTCTGGTCAGATCCGAGTATTATCACTTCGATGCAAATGGAGGATGTTATTGGTTCCTGCCGACGGGTCTATTAACATGACCTTGGTGCAACTTACGAGTTGTTGTCCCTTTGAAGTGAAAATTATTGAAGGGTGTTCATAGCTCCTTTTCTAACATGTAAAGGATAACTTGTAAGGTATTAGCATATGTCTTTGGCTTCTGGAGATAAGACGTGGGAAGTGTCATTGGAAATAGCCATTCCATGGAGATCGAGTCAATGACACTGCTCTGTGGTACACTTTACAGTACACTGAACCACTTATTCGACTTGAAGTGCAAGCCATCTACCACAACTTGAAAGAGCTCTTTCTCGTAAATAACTCTTCAACTCAGCCTCCAGCAGATAATCTTCACTGTCAAACATTTTGGAGTTTCGAAATAATGGATTTATACCCCTAAGATAGCAGTGGCTCCTGATAAAGATCCTGAGATGAGGGAAGGAGGAATCAAACATGTATTGTTAGAAATCTTCAGAGGATCTTACAACCGGATGCTGCATGAACTCAGTTCTCTCTCTCTGTCTATCTAGCTCTATTTATGTCTCAATATCTATCTTTCTATCTATCTCTACCTTGCTAGCTCTCTATTTATCTACCTATCTTTATTTATGTCTATCTACCTCTATCTGTCTATCTCTATTTGTGTCTAGCTATCTCTGTCTACTTATTTGTCTATCTATTTATCTCTCTCTATTAGTCTATCTCCTATCTATTCATCTAACTACCTACCTCTAATGATTTATCTATCTATCTCTATTTGTCTCTCTCTCTTTATCTATTTATATTTATGTCTCTCTCTCTATCTATCTATCTATCTGTCTCTCTCTCTCTCTCTCTCTCTCTCTCTCTCTCTCTCTCTCTCTCTCTCTCTCTCTCTCTCTCTCTCTCTCTCTCTCTCTCTCTCCTATATCTCTCTCTTTCTCTCTCTCCCTCTCACCCTCTCTCTCCCTCTCCCTCTCTCTCTCTCTCTCTCTCTCTCTCTCTCTCTCCCTCTCTCTCTCTCTCTCTCTCTCTCTCTCTCTCTCTCTCTCTCTCTCTCTCTCTCTCTCTCTCTCTCCATCTCCATCTCCATCTCCATCTCCATCTCCATCTCCATCTCCCCCTCCCTCTCCCTCTCCCTCTCCCTCTCCCTCTCCCTCTCCCTCTCCCTCTCCCTCTCCCTCTCCCTCTCCCTCTCCCTCTCCCATGCTACCTAGGAATCTTCTGAATACATTGAAAAGGTTTTTAGAGAAATATATATAAAAAAGAAACCGCTTTTCATCATAGGTGACCTTGAATGATAATTTAACAAAATCTAATGCTAAGTTAGCTAAGATAATTAAGAAAACTAAATGAGAACAAATAATAAGTAAACCTACACGAATTACAGAATACACCTCTTCTCTATTAGATTTAATAATGACAAACAGATCAGACATTATTCTCCATTCCGATGCCATCCCGTGTCATGTTGCTGACCATGACCTTATCACGATGACGTTAAATATAAAGAAAACAACGCGACCACCTGTAATAAAAACTCTTCGCGATTTCAAACACTATGACCTTTCGAGCTTACCTTGTCTAAAGAAATGACTCTATTATATATTTCATCGACAGATAATTAAACATTCAATTAATTATTTTCTAGTTATTAAAAGCAGCATCGATGTGCTGGCTCCCTACGTAACACGAACCGTCAGACGTCCCCCCCCCCCCCGTTCCATGGATAAATGACGACATCAAGAGAGCCATTTGCGATAGAAATAATGCCCATCAATCTCTTAAAAGTAACACAAATGAAGCCGCTTTTCTGGTAGATTATATATTAAGAAAAATGTAAAATTGCCACTTCAATGTGCAAAAAGAAATTATTTCATAAATATATTCACAGAATATGAGGATTTGGAAAATTGTTAAAACACTAGTGCCTCACAACAAACACCTCACTAGTGATTTTACAAGTCCTATACAAAGCACAGAACATTTTAATGACTTCTTTTCAAAAACTGGAAAATTAACTTACAAACAAACAATTGCTTCTACATTACAAACATAGATCGGACAAGGCTTACAATTATTTTTTTCAGATCACAACCAGGGGACGTAGAAACAATCTTATCAATAAAACACAACACACTATTTGACGGTCATTATTAACACCTCTGGTCTCTGATGTCTTTCCGTCGCTTTGGAAACATGGTATAGTGACACCAAATTTCGAGTCGGGGTATATTGACGAGGTGAATGATTATCGCTCTATTACTATACTCCCTATATT
>NC_091560.1:6751339-6753839 GCF_042767895.1 Penaeus vannamei | reverse complement strand
GAAAGAGAGAGATAAACAGAGAGAACGATAGAGATACAGACACACAAAAAAACAGACCCCCCCCCCTCTTTACCCCCCCAAACAAAAAAAAACAAGAATAACCCCCCCCCCCCCCCCGAACCAGAACGAAATAAACAAATGAAAAAAATCCTCAAATAAATAAAACAAAAATAAATAAATAAACAAAACAAAAAACCCTCAAACCCAACAACCAAAAGAGGGAGCAACGCAACCCAAAAGCCGAGGCGCCGAGAGACGTCGAAAGGCCACCTCCGTCACAAGGGGAAAAATGATTCCCGAAAAGGAGCCTCGTTGTTTGATGTCGTGATTGGGTTTGAGCGACGAAAGGACCTTCCTTCGCGGTTGCTCCGAGAGAGAGAAGGGGGGAGAGGGAGAGAGAGAGAGAGAGAAGGAAGGAGAGGATGGAAAGTGGAGAGAAAGGGAGAGAGAGAGAGAGAGAGAGAGAAGGAGAGGGAGAGGAGAAAAGGAGAGAATGGAAAGTGGAGGGAAGGGGAGAGAGAGAGAGAGAGAGAGAGAGAGAGAGAGAGAGAGAGAGAGAGGGAGAGGGAGAGAGAGAGGATGGAAAGTGGAGAGAAGGAGAGGGAGAGAGAGAGAAGGAAGGAGAGGATGGAAGGTGGAGAGAAGGAGAGGGAGAGAGAGAAGGGGAGAGGGAGAGGGAGAGAGAGAAGGAAGGAGAGGATGGAAAGTGGAGAGAAGGAGAGAGAGAGAAGGAGAGGATGGAAAGTGGAGAGAAGGAGAGGGAGAGAGAGAAGGAGAGGGAGAGGATGGAAAGTGGAGAGAAGGGGGGAGAGAGAGAGGGAGAGAAGGAGAGGATGGAAAGTGGAGAGAAGGAGAGGGAGAGAGAGAAGGAGAGGGAGAGGAGAGAAGGAAAGGATGGAAAGTGGAGAGAAGGAGAAGGGGATAGAAAAAGAAGGGATGGAAGGTAGAGAGAAGGGGAGGGAGAGAGAGAAGGAGATTGAGAGGAGAGAAGGAAAGGATGGAAAGTGGAGAGAAGGGGGGAGAGAGAGAAGGAGAGGATGGAAAGTGGAGAGAAGGAGAGGGAGAGGAGAGAAGGAAAGGATGGAAAGTGGAGAGAAGGAGAGAGGGATAGAAAAAGAAAGGATGGAAAGTGGAGAGAAGGAGAGGGGAATAGAAAAAGAAAGGAAGGTAGAGAGAAAGGGAGGGAGAGAGAGAGAAAGAAGGAGAGGATGGAAAGTGGAGAGAGAGAGAGAGAGAGAGAGAAGGAGAGGATGGAAAGTGGAGAGAAGGAGAGGGAGAGGAGAGGAGAGGCTGAAAGGTGGAGAGAAGGAAACGTTGAAAAATGGAGCAAAGGAGAGAGAGAGAGAGAGAGAGAGAGGGAGAGAGAGAGAGAGAGAGAGAGAGAGAGAGAGAGAGAGAGAGAGAGAGAGAGAGAGAGAGAGAGAGAGAGAGAGAGAGAGAGAGAGAGAGAGAGAGAGAGAGAATGGAAAGTGGAGAGGAGAGAAGGAGAGGCTGAAAGGTGGAGAGAAGGAAACGTTGAAAAATGGAGCAAAGGAGAGAGAGAGAGAGAGAGAAGGAGAGGATGGAAAGTGGAGAGAGGGAGAAGGAGAGAGAGAGAGAGAGAGAAGGAAAGGATGAAAAATGGAGCAAAGGAGAGAGAGAGAGAAGGAGAGGATGGAAAGTGGAGAGAAGGAGAGAGAGAGAGAGAGAGAAGGAGAGGATGGAAAGTGGAGAGGAGAGAGGGATAGAAAAAGAAAGGATGGAAGGTAGAGAGAAGGGGAGAGAGAGAGAGAGAAAGAAGGAGAGGATGGAAAGTGGAGAGAAGGGGAGAAAGAGAGAGAGAAGGAAAGGATGGAAGGTAGAGAGAAGGGGAGAGAGAGAGAGAGAGAAGGAGAGGCTGAAAGGTGGAGAGAAGGAAACGAAAAATGGAGCAAAGGAGATAGAGAGAGAGAGAGAGAGAAGGAGAGGGTGGAAAGTGGAGAGAAGGGGAGAGAGAGAGAGAAAGAAAGGATGGAAGGTAGACAGTACGGGAGAGAGAGAGAGAGAAGGAGAGGATGGAAAGTGGAGAGAAGGAGAGGGAGAGGAGAGATTGAAAGGATGGAAAGTGGAGAGAAGGAGAGGGAGAGGAGAGAAGGAAAGGATGGAAAGTGGAGAGAAGGAAACGTTGAAAAATGGAGCAAAAGGGAGAGAGAGAGAGATAAGGGACGAATGGAAGGTGGAGAGAAGAAAGGAAAGAAAAGTGGAAAGAAGGAGAGGGAGAGGAGAGGTTGAAAGGTGAATAGAAGGAAAGGATGGAAATGGAGAGAAGGAGATGGAGAGAGAAAAGGGAAGGATAAAAAGCGGAGCAAAGGAAAGGGAGAGAAAGTGAAAGAACGAATAGAAGATGGAGAGAAGGGTAAAGAGAAGGAGAGGCTGAAAGGTGGAGAGAAGGAAAGGATGGAAAATGGAGAGAAGGAGAGGGAGAGAGAGAAGGAGAGGATGGAAAGTGGAACAAAGGAGATGGAGAGAATGAAATGATGAA
>NC_091560.1:6716339-6731339 GCF_042767895.1 Penaeus vannamei | reverse complement strand
GCCCATCTCTCCCTCTCCTCTTTACCCATCTCTCCCTCTCCTCTTTACCCATCTCTCCTCTTTGCCCATCTCTCCCTCTCCTCTTTACCCATCTCTCCCTCTCCTCTTTACCCATCTCTTTCTCTCCTCTTTACCCATCTCTCTCTCTCCTCTTTACCTTTCTCTCCCTCTCCTCTTTACCCATCTCTCTCTCTCTCCTCTTTATCCATCTCCCTCTCTCCTCTTTACCCATCTCTCCCTCTCCTCTTTACCCATCTCTCTCTCTCTCCTCTTTATCCATCTCTCTCTCTCTCTCCTCTTTACCCATCTCTCTCTCTCCTCTTTACCCATCTCTCTCTCTCCTCTTTACCCATCTCTCTCTCCCTCTCTCTCTTTATCCACCTCTCTCTCTCTCCCTCTCTTTATCCATCTCTCTCTCTCTCTCTTTATCCATCTCTCTCTCTCTCTCCTCTTTACCCATCTCTCCTCTTTGCCCATCTCTCCTCTTTGCCCATCTCTCTCTCTCCTCTTTACCTCTCTCTCCCTCTCCTCTTTACCCATCTCTCTCTCTCTCTTTCCTTTACCCATCTCTCCCTCTCCTCTTTACCCATCTCTCCTCTTTGCCCATCTCTCCTCTTTGCCCATCTCTCTCTCTCCTCTTTACCCATCTCTCTCTCTCTCTCTCTCCTCTTTACCCATCTCTCCTCTTTGCCCATCTCTCCTCTTTGCCCATCTCTCCTCTTTGCCCATCTCTCTCTCTCCTCTTTACCCATCTCTCTCTCTCTCTCTCTCTCTCCTCTTTATCCATCTCTCTCTCTCTCCTCATTACCCATCTCTCCTCTTTGCCCATCTCTCCCTTGCAACACAGACCTTCTCGATGCAACAGGGGAAAATGTTGACCTTCGCTGCACTGTGTATCAACGTGCGGAACACTTCTTCACGTCGAGGCATGTCAAGATTCACTTCGGCCTGCCAAACAGTGTGTGAATTATTATTGTTGTTAAGTGTTAGTATTATCTTTATTATTATTGTTATTTTTATTTGTTATTTTTATTATTGTTGTTATTTTTATTATTGTTGTTATTTTTATTATCATTATTATTATTATTATTATTATTATTATTATTATTATTATTATTATTATTAATATTAGTATTAGTATTATCATAGTTATTATCACTATTATCACCTTTATTGTCATTACTTTTTTATTATTATTACTATTATCATTGTTGTTGTTATTATCATTATTATTACTATTATCATTATCATTATTATTATTATTATTATTATTATTATTATTATTATTATTATTATTATTATTTTCATTAGTAGTAATAGTAGTATCATCTCCATCATTATTATCATTATCATTATCATTATCATTATTGTTGTTGTTACTGTTGTTTTTTAATTAGCATCGCTCTTTCAGTTCTTTTTTAGATTGTTATTTTTTCATATAATTCATTTTATCAATCATCAATGTTACAGAAATGAATATTGTCGGAATGAATCTTACAAAAAATATAAACAACTTAATATCATATTGTTAGCATCAATCTCATCGTCACTAATATCACAGTTGATATCATAATTGGAATTAACCAACACTTTGTATCGACGACGTCTATTAAAAAAAAAAAAAAAAAAAAAAAAAAAAAAAAAAAAAAAAAGCAGTTTACCAGAAAACCAAAAAAAAAAAAATATATGAGCTTTTTTTCTTTTTTTCTTTTTCTTTCTCTTTCTCTTTTTTTTTTTTTGAGGGGAAGAGGGGGGGTCATCGTAGCATTTGTAATTAAAAAAGTTTGAGGGGAGGGAAAGTCTGGCCTCTTTGATATCTTACTTAAAAGAGATAGAGAAAAAAAGGAAGGATTTATAGCACTAAAAATACTTTTCTCTTCTCTGTCTTTTGTAATCATCTTTAATATTGTTTTATTGGTACTATCACTTTTGTAATAGTAGTAGTATTGTAGCTATTATTATGATCATTTATATCACTATTATTATCACCATTACTATTATCCTCTTCAGCATCTTCATTATTATCATTATTACTACCATTACCATTATCATTATTGTTATCGTTATTATTATTATTATTATTATTATTATTATTATTATTATTATTATCGTTATTATCAGTGTTATCATTATCATTATAATTATTACTATCATTATCATTAGAAGTAGTAGCAGTATTATTACTATTATCATTATTATTATAACCATTATTATCATTATCATTATTATTATAACCATTATTATCATTATTATTATTATTATTATTATTATTATTATTATTATTATTATTATTATTATTATTATTATCGTTGTCATTACTATTATTATTATCATTATGTGTATTTGAATTTTTTATTATAAATATTTTATAGCATTTGACATAAGTCGATCATCTACATTTGCTATTGTCGTCTATGGAATAGATTGCTTTCAGAAATTGAAACTTCTCCGACTCCTGGTAAGTTTAAAAGGTCAGTTAATATGGTTTTACTACGTAAAAAGTGAATTTTGACATCTCTTTCTTGGCTGTTTTTTTTCACCCTACACTGGTACCAAAGGCGTCAGTGTAGGTGGTATAATGCTCAAATAGTTCAGTGTGGCTCTTTATATGGCTTACCATAATAATAGTGGTAGTTGTAGATGTATGAGTAGCATCATCATTATCATTGCTATTATTATGACTGCTACTATATTACGTTGGTACTGGTGTTCAGCAAACACCAAAATACCACCAGAACACCAGTCCACGCCACCAAAATAACCAGCGACTCACCCCGGGGTAATCGGCGAAGGAGCACACCTGGATCATAAGCGTGTGTTTCATGCAGTAGGCCGAAAACACACTCGAGTTGATGGTGTAGGCCTCTGCCACTGAGGATGGCGGGGGCAGCCGGACGTGGAGCAGCATGTCGATCCAGCTGAGTTGCGAGGACGTCTTGACCACCACCTGGAAGGAGGGAGGGAGTGTGAGTGAGAGGGCTGGAAGGGAGGGGTTTGTGGCGAAGTCGTAAGGGGAGGATGGGAGAGGGGGAGTAAGAGGTAGGTATAGGGAGGGGAACGAGAGGGGGGTTGGGAGGGGAGGATGGATGGAGGGGTAAGGGGTAATGAGAGGGGTTTTGGGGGAAGGAGTTGGAGGGTGTGAGGGAAGAGGGAGAGGGGGAAGTAAGGGAGAGGTAGAGAGGGGAACGAGAGGGGGTTTTGAGGAGGAATTTGAGAGGTTGAGAGGGGAAGTCAGGGGATAGAGGGAAGGGGAACGAGGGAGGGTTTCGAGGAGAGGATGAGTCAGTAGGAGGGGAGTGAAGTGAAGTGAGGTATGAGAGGGAATAGGAAGGGGCTGAGTAAGAAGGAAGTGGAGAGTGGAGTGAGTGGGATTTGTGAAGGGAATATGAGAGGCCCTCATGAGAAAAAGGGGGAGGTGAAAGGGGAATGCGAGAGGGGGTGAGTTAGGGGTGGGATGGGGGAGGAGGGTTTCCAGGCTGAATGATTCAAGCAAGAGAATGGGCAGATTGGGTGGGGAAGGAAATGTGAATTTGTGTGAGAGGAGTGAGATGGATCTATATTCATTTTGAGGTGTAATAGTAATAATGTAAACATCAACTATGATGTCTAATTCCATTCCTTCATAATTATTCTTCAGTAAAAGACCCGTTTCAGAAGCCACCCGCTGCTGATCCACTCTCTCATACGCGTCGATTTTGGCCGTCCATGAGCCAGTGTCCATGAACATGCTATTTTCCCGTGGAGAATACTCATCTGTTCAATAACGCCACTCGTTAACACCTGAAAGAATGAGGCCGTGATGTCTACGGGGATATATCGAAGCATCTGAAACAGGTCAAAGAGTGCCCTATACTTTTCACGCTGTGGACGGGAAAAGTACACATGTTGAAAAGGACTCAGGGGTGATTACAGCGCCGTGATAATTGTCCACGTATAATACACATGAAATCTCACTGATACCAAAGGTTTTATCTGAAAGCATGTTGTGGTACCCCCGACAGACGGAAAAATCGATGCACGGGCCACGCTTTATAATATACTTCTTCTTCCTTTACATTATTTTCTTCTGTTGGGCGACAATTGTTTTACTTCTTGATTTACGGATCCGCCGCTCTTGTTTTTTTCCCGATTTTCGAAAATAAATATAATTCAGAAATCAACTTCTTTTCCTCCGCCGCACCTGATCCGATGCGATTTGATTCCGAAGTTCTTTGATCAGTTCTGTCAAAAATCATTCTGTCTGTGTGTACATGAACAATACCGATTCCAGACGTAATGTAGTGTTGTCATCGGTATTACTTTTTTGTACCGCTTGTCCAAAAGAAAGTCAAAACACCCAATTATTTTCATTTTCATTTTGCGACCGTCTGTCAATTTCAGAAATAAAATCCGTAAAAGAAGGAATTAAATAATTGTGACCTTCCTTCCCCTACCCTTATCTAACTCCTTCACTGACCTATTTTTTCCTCATTCCACTCCTACCTCCCTTCCTTCTCGCTTCGTTTCTTCCGCTTCCTTGACTCTCCGTTCTTGCTTTCCCTCTCCCTTCTCTTCCCTGTCCACTCTTTCTACCCTCTCTATCACATAACTTTCGTCGTCATCCTTCTTTTCCTTCATTTTCTCATTCTCCTTGACGTCCTCTGTTCTACTTCCTTCTCTTTCTCTTCATTCTTCTCTTTCTTCTTTTTGTTCGTCTTTTCCTTTGCCTTTACTCCACCTCTACTTCCATATCCCACTCCTTCTCATTCTTTTCCCCTCCCCTTCCTATTCTCCTTCCTTATTCCCTTTCACCCATATGAAGCTATTAACTCTCGTATCTACAAATGTACAATCGTCTCACAGCCATTTAAACTTCCTCCCTGGCTGCATTCGGACGCTTATCGGACGCTATAACCAAAGCAGGCTAGAGCCATCTTTTCCACTGGCAATGAAAAGGTAGCGCGAAGTCACCCAGAGGCGAGACACGGCGCAAAGCTCCACCCACTCCTGTGACGTAATGGGAATACCCGCGGTTGACGGCTAGATTTTTTACTGTATTGGTATTTTTTTTCGACTGGAACACAGTATGTTAGAATGTAATATCCCATATGTTTATTTAAATTTATGGTGGGTTGTGCTGTGTTATAGATACCCAATATAAGTACGAATGTACGTGAAAATAGCCGAGGTATGGAAAATGCATCTAGCAGCTAAATAAATGTGTACTCAGTTCCTGTCGCGTAGACTGTAGCCATCAGGAAAGTAGGCTTAGGTCTCCCGACGGCTTAACTGTGTTTAAAGCTATTTACTTTCCGTTTCCCTTTTTGATGTTTGATCTTCCCTTCCTTCCTCTTCTTTCACTTCTTCATCTTCATCCTCATCTCCTTTTTTTCTTTTTCTTTTATCTTCTTCCTCGTCCTCCTCCTCCTCTTCTTCTCCCCTATCCTCCTACTATCCTCTCCCCTATCCTCCCCCCCTTACCCCTCCTCCTGCAACGACCCTCACCTGGTCCCTCGACGCCACGGAGATGACCCGGAACGACCTGAGCACCGACCAGAAGTTGGTGAGCTCGAGGTACGTCCCCTCCTCCAGTCTGACGGCGCCCTCGGAGATCACCACCGTTAGGATACTGTTGAAGGTGACGTTGCCGCGCCTCAGGAGGATGCTCTGCCGCAGGAGGGACGCCAATCGGATCTTGGAGAAGGTGGATGTGGCGCCCTCGTGGTCGAACTCGATCTGGTGGATCTGCGGAGGAGATAACTTGGAGACTCGCGGGGAGACAGAGGTTGGAGGGAAGTGGGGAAGTGTGGAAGTGGAAGCATATGTGTAGGGGTGGAGTATGGGTGAGAGCACGTGTGGGGGTAAGGGAAAGGTGAAAATATGGAGGAGTGTGTAAGGGTAGGGGGTAAAAGAGTGTAAAGCTAAGGTCACACTAGTCTTCTCTGTCCTGGGATCCATGGACAGCCTCGTCGAAGTCTGGTCAGCTGACCAATCAAAAGCTGTAGCTGGACAGACTGCAAGTAAGTGGAAGCGTATGTGTAGGGGTGGAGGTGCATGGGTGGGAGCACGTGTGCGGGGATAAGAGAAGGGTGAAATTGTGTAGGTGTGTGGAAGGGGAGGGGGAGAAAGAGTGTAAGGCTAAGGACACGCTAGTCTTCTCTGTCCTGGGATCCCAAGAACCTCGTCGAAGTCTGGTCAGCTGACCAATCAAAAGCTGTAGCTGGACAGACTTCGGCGAGACTGTCTTGCGATCTTAGGCCAAAGGAGACTTGTGTGACTTTAGCTTCAGTGGGAGTATGTGTGAGGTAATGGGGTGGAAGCGTTTGTTGAGATGTCGATACACCTATATACCCACTTACATGTACAAGTATATACTAATAACCGTAGAACGATTATTGAAGCAACAGTGAAAATATAAAGTTATGAGGTCCAAGCAGTTCGAATTAAATACATGGGAAGAGAGGGAAAGAATGTGAGAGACAGAAGCACCGAGAGACAAGAGTCGAGAAGAAAGATTAGACAAAGCCCATAAAAGTGGAGAGCAGAGGCAATTAGACTGATAACGAAAGCGAGGAGGAAAAAACGAGAGAGCTTAAAGAGATAAGCCCGCACATAAAAAAAATTCCCATAAGGCAGGCAACCGTCCTACCCTGACTCCCACGTGGATGTCGTTGACTTCGACGGGGGACATGAAAGTCACGTTGACCATCGTGTGGAAGTCCACCACCTGCCACTGGCTGCCTTCGTCCGTGATGTTCAGGTTGTCCAGCTGGTTGACGGCCACGTTGCGCAGGTTGAGCGTCTTGAGCGTGCCGCCGTGGAGCCTCTTGACCGTCGAGTTGGTGAGCTCGACGGCGGTGACGAAGGCGCAGTCGATCTTGTCCAGCTCCGAGTTGCGCAACACGAGCGTCACGTCGCACGCCTGGCGCCCGCCCGCGTCGCCCTCGGCGGCCTCGACGCTCTGCAGGGGGGCCACGGAGCCGCCCTGGATGTAGTCCAGGTCGAGCGTCTGGTCGCACGGCGCCGAGAACACCTGCAGGCTCCTCGCGTTCCGGACCTTGACTTCGCTGAAGCCACGGATGTTCTCGGCGAACACCTCGACGGGCTGAGAGATGGACGTTGTTAATAGATAACAGGCAGATAATTGAGAGTTGTTAATAGATAAAAGAAAGATAAATGAGAGTTGTTAATAGATAAGACAGATAATTGAGAGTTGTTAATAGATAACAGACAGATAAATGAGAGTTGTTAATAGATAACAGACAGATAATTAAGAGTTGTTAATAGATAAGATAGACAATTCGGGACGTTGTTAATAGATAACAGACAGATAATTGAGTTGTTAATAGATAACAGACAGATAATTGAGAGTTGTTAATAGATAACAGACAGATAATTGAGAGTTGTTAATAGATAACAGACAGACAATTAAGAGTTGTTAATAGATAACAGACAGATAATGGAGAGTTGTTAATAGATAACAGACAGATAATTGAGAGTTGTTAATAGATAACAGATAGACAATTGAGAGTTGTTAATAGATAACAGACAGATAATTGAGAGTTGTTCATAGATAACAGACAGATAATTGAGAGTTGTTAATAGATAACAGACAGATAATTGAGAGTTGTTAATAGATAACAGACAGATAATTGAGAGTTGTTAATAGATAACAGACAGATAATTGAGAGTTGTTAATAGATAACAGACAGATAATTGAGAGTTGTTAATAGATAACAGACAGATAATTGAGAGTTGTTAATAGATAACAGACATAATTGAGAGTTGTTAATAGATAACAGACAGATAATTGAGAGTTGTTAATAGATAACAGACAGATAATTGAGAGTTGTTAATAGATAACAGACAGATAATTGAGAGTTGTTAATAGATAACAGACAGATAATTGAGAGTTGTTAATAGATAACAGACAGATAATTGAGAGTTGTTAATAGATAACAGACAGATAATTGAGAGTTGTTAGTAAATAACAGACAGATAATTGAGAGTTGTTAATAGATAACAGACAGATAATTGAGAGTTGTTAATAGATAACAGACAGATAATTGAGAGTTGTTAATAGATAACAGACAGATAATTGAGAGTTGTTAATAGATAACAGACAGACAATTGAGAGTTGTTAATAGATAACAGACAGATAATTGAGAGTTGTTAATAGATAACAGACAGATAATTGAGAGTTGTTAGTAAATAACAGACAGATAATTGAGAGTTGTAAATAGATAACAGACAGATAATTGAGAGTTAATAGATAACAGACAGATAATTGAGAGTTGTTAATAGATAACAGACAGATAATTGAGATTTGTTAATAGATAACAGACAGACAATTGAGAGTTGTTAATAGATAACAGACAGATAATTGAGAGTTGTTATTAGATAACAGACAGATAATGGAGAGTTGTTAATAGATAACAGACAGATAATTGAGTTGTTAATAGATAACAGACAGATAATTGAGAGTTGTTAATAGATAACAGACAGACAATTGAGAGTTGTTAATAGATAACAGACAGATAATTGAGAGTTGTTATTAGATAACAGACAGATAATTGAGAGTTGTTAATAGATAACAGACAGATAATTGAGTTGTTAATAGATAACAGACAGATAATTGAGAGTTGTTAATAGATAACAGACAGATAATTGAGAGTTGTTAATAGATAACAGACAGATAATTGAGAGTTGTTAATAGATAACAGACAGATAATTGAGAGTTGTTAATAGATAACACAAATAATTGAGAGTTGTTAATAGATAACAGACAGATAATTGAGAGTTGTTAATAGATAACAGACAGATAATTGAGTTGTTAATAGATAACAGACAGATAATTGAGAGTTGTTAATAGATAACAGACAGATAATTGAGAGTTGTTAATAGATAACACAAATAATTGAGAGTTGTTAATAGATAACAGACAGATAATTGAGAGTTGTTAATAGATAACAGACAGATAATTGAGTGTTGTTATTAGATAACAGACAGATAATTGAGAGTTGTTAATAGATAACAGACAGATAATTGAGAGTTGTTATTAGATAACAGACAGATAATTGAGAGTTGTTAATAGATAACAGACAGATAATTGAGTTGTTAATAGATAACAGACAGACAATTGAGAGTTGTTAATAGATAACAGATAGACAATTCGGGACGTTGTTAATAGATAACAGACAGATAATTGATTGTTAATAGATAACAGACAGATAATTGAGAGTTGTTAATAGATAACAGACAGATAATTGAGAGTTGTTAATAGATAACAGACAGATAATTGAGAGTTGTTAATAGATAACAGACAGATAATTGAGTTGTTCATAGATAACAGACAGATAATTGAGAGTTGTTAATAGATAACAGACAGATAATTGAGAGTTGTTAATAGATAACAGACAGATAATTGAGAGTTGTTAATAGATAACAGACAGATAATTGAGAGTTGTTAATAGATAACAGACAGATAATTGAGAGTTGTTAATAGATAACAGACAGATAATTGAGAGTTGTTAATAGATAACAGACAGATAATTGAGAGTTGTTAATAGATAACAGACAGATAATTGAGAGTTGTTAATAGATAACAGACAGATAATTGAGAGTTGTTAATAGATAACAGACAGATAATTGAGAGTTGTTAATAGATAACAGACAGATAATTGAGAGTTGTTAATAGATAACAGACAGATAATTGAGAGTTGTTAATAGATAACAGACAGATAATTGAGAGTTGTTAGTAAATAACAGACAGATAATTGAGAGTTGTTAATAGATAACAGACAGATAATTGAGAGTTGTTAATAGATAACAGACAGATAATTGAGAGTTGTTAATAGATAACAGACAGATAATTGAGAGTTGTTAATAGATAACAGACAGATAATTGAGAGTTGTTAATAGATAACAGACAGACAATTGAGAGTTGTTAATAGATAACAGACAGATAATTGAGAGTTGTTAATAGATAACAGACAGATAATTGAGAGTTGTTAGTAAATAACAGACAGATAATTGAGAGTTGTAAATAGATAACAGACAGATAATTGAGAGTTAATAGATAACAGACAGATAATTGAGAGTTGTTAATAGATAACAGACAGATAATTGAGATTTGTTAATAGATAACAGACAGACAATTGAGAGTTGTTAATAGATAACAGACAGATAATTGAGAGTTGTTATTAGATAACAGACAGATAATTGAGAGTTGTTAATAGATAACAGACAGATAATTGAGTTGTTAATAGATAACAGACAGATAATTGAGAGTTGTTAATAGATAACAGACAGACAATTGAGAGTTGTTAATAGATAACAGACAGATAATTGAGAGTTGTTATTAGATAACAGACAGATAATTGAGAGTTGTTAATAGATAACAGACAGATAATTGAGTTGTTAATAGATAACAGACAGATAATTGAGAGTTGTTAATAGATAACAGACAGATAATTGAGAGTTGTTAATAGATAACAGACAGATAATTGAGAGTTGTTAATAGATAACAGACAGATAATTGAGAGTTGTTAATAGATAACACAAATAATTGAGAGTTGTTAATAGATAACAGACAGATAATTGAGAGTTGTTAATAGATAACAGACAGATAATTGAGTTGTTAATAGATAACAGACAGATAATTGAGAGTTGTTAATAGATAACAGACAGATAATTGAGAGTTGTTAATAGATAACACAAATAATTGAGAGTTGTTAATAGATAACAGACAGATAATTGAGAGTTGTTAATAGATAACAGACAGATAATTGAGTGTTGTTATTAGATAACAGACAGATAATTGAGAGTTGTTAATAGATAACAGACAGATAATTGAGAGTTGTTATTAGATAACAGACAGATAATTGAGAGTTGTTAATAGATAACAGACAGATAATTGAGTTGTTAATAGATAACAGACAGACAATTGAGAGTTGTTAATAGATAACAGATAGACAATTCGGGACGTTGTTAATAGATAACAGACAGATAATTGATTGTTAATAGATAACAGACAGATAATTGAGAGTTGTTAATAGATAACAGACAGATAATTGAGAGTTGTTAATAGATAACAGACAGATAATTGAGTTGTTAATAGATAACAGACAGATAATTGAGAGTTGTTAATAGATAACAGACAGATAATTGAGAGTTGTTAATAGAAAACAGACAGATAATTGAGAGTTGTTCATAGATAACAGACAGATAATTGAGAGTTGTTAATAGATAACAGACAGATAATTGAGAGTTGTTAATAGATAACAGACAGATAATTGAGAGTTGTTAATAGATAACAGACAGATAATTGAGAGTTGTTAATAGATAACAGACAGATAATTGAGAGTTGTTAATAGATAACAGACAGATAATTGAGAGTTGTTAATAGATAACAGACAGATAATTGAGAGTTGTTAATAGAAAACAGACAGATAATTGAGAGTTGTTCATAGATAACAGACAGATAATTGAGAGTTGTTAATAGATAACAGACAGATAATTGAGAGTTGTTAATAGATAACAGACAGATAATTGAGAGTTGCTAATAGATAACAGACAGATAATTGAGAGTTGTTAATAGATAACAGACAGATAATTGAGAGTTGTTAATAGATAACAGATAGACAATTCGGGACGTTGTTAATAGATAACAGACAGATAATTGATTGTTAATAGATAACAGACAGATAATTGAGAGTTGTTAATAGATAACAGACAGATAATTGAGAGTTGTTAATAGATAACAGACAGATAATTGAGAGTTGTTAATAGATAACAGACAGATAATTGAGAGTTGTTAATAGATAACAGACAGATAATTGAGAGTTGTTAATAGAAAACAGACAGATAATTGAGAGTTGTTAATAGATAACAGACAGATAATTGAGAGTTGTTAATAGATAACAGACAGATAATTGAGAGTTGTTAATAGATAACAGACAGATAATTGAGAGTTGTTAATAGATAACAGACAGATAATTGAGAGTTGTTAATAGATAACAGACAGATAATTGAGAGTTGTTAATAGATAACAGACAGACAATTGAGAGATGTTAATAGATAACAGACAGACAATTAAGAATTGTTAATAGATAACAGACAGATAATTGAGAGTTGTTAATAGATAACAGACAGACAATTAAGAGTTGTTAATAGATAACAGATAGACAATTGAGAGTTGTTAATAGATAACAGACAGATAATTGAGAGTTGTTAGTAGATAACAGACAGATAATTGACAGTTGTTAATAGATAACAGACAGATAACTGAGAGTTGTTAATAGATAACAGACAGACAATTGAGAGTTGTTAATAGATAACAGACAGATAATTGAGAGTTGTTAATAGATAACAGACAGATAATTGAGAGTTGTTAATAGATAACAGACAGATAATTGAGAGTTGTTAATAGATAACAGACAGATAATTGAGAGTTGTTAATAGATAACAGACAGATAATTGAGAGCTGTTAATAGATAACAGACAGATAATTGAGTTGTTAATAGATAACAGACAGATAATTGAGAGTTGTTAATAGATAACAGACAGATAATTGAGAGTTGTTAACAGATAACAGATAGACAATTGAGAGTTGTTAATAGATAACAGACAGATAATTGAGAGTTGTTAATAGATAACAGACAGATAATTGAGAGTTGTTAATAGATAACAGACAGATAATTGAGAGCTGTTAATAGATAACAGACAGATAATTGAGTTGTTAATAGATAACAGACAGACAATTGAGAGTTGTTAATAAATAACAGACAGATAATTGAGAGTTGTTAATAGATAACAGACAGACAATTGAGAGTTGTTAATAGATAACAGACAGATAATTGAGTTGTTAATAGATAACAGACAGATAATTGAGTTGTTAATAGATAACAGACAGATAATTGAGAGTTGTTAATAGATAACAGACAGATAATTGAGTTGTTAATAGATAACAGACAGATAATTGAGAGTTGTTAATAGATAACAGACAGATAATTGAGAGTTTTTAACAGATAACAGATAGACAACTGAGAGTTGTTAATAGATAACAGACAGATAATTGAGAGTTGTTAATAGATAACAGACAGATAATTGAGAGTTGTTAACAGATAACAGATAGACAATTGAGAGTTGTTAATAGATAACAGACAGATAATTGAGAGTTGTTAATAGATAACAGACAGATAATTGAGAGTTGTTAACAGATAACAGATAGACAATTGAGAGTTGTTAATAGATAACAGACAGATAATTGAGAGTTGTTAATAGATAACAGACAGATAATTGAGAGCTGTTAATAGATAACAGACAGATAATTGAGTTGTTAATAGATAACAGACAGACAATTGAGAGTTGTTAATAGATAACAGACAGATAATTGAGAGTTGTTAACAGATAACAGATAGACAATTGAGAGTTGTTAATAGATAACAGACAGATAATTGAGAGTTGTTAGTAGATAACAGACAGACAATTGAGAGTTGTTAATGGATAACAGACAGACAATTGAGAGTTGTTAATAGATAACAGACAGATAATTGAGAGTTGTTAATAGATAACAGACAGACAATTGAGAGTTGTTAATAGATAACAGACAGATAATTGAGAGTTGTTAATAGATAACAGACAGATAATTGAGAGTTGTTAATAGATAACAGACAGATAATTGAGTTGTTAATAGATAACAGACAGACAATTGAGAGTTGTTAATAGATAACAGACAGATAATTGAGTTGTTAATAGATAACAGACAGATAATTGAGAGTTGTTAATGGATAACAGACAGATAATTGAGAGTTGTTAATAGATAACAGACAGATAATTGAGAGTTGTTAATAGATAACAGACAGATAATTGAGAGTTGTTAATAGATAACAGACAGACAATTGAGAGTTGTTAATAGATAACAGACAGATAATTGAGAGTTGTTAATAGATAACAGACAGATAATTGAGTTGTTAATAGATAACAGACAGATAATTGAGAGTTGTTAATAGATAACAGACAGACAATTGAGAGTTGTTAATAGATAACAGACAGATAATTGAGAGTTGTTAATAGATAACAGACAGATAATTGAGAGTTGTTAGTAGATAACAGACAGATAATTGAGAGTTGTTAGTAGATAACAGACAGATAATTGAGAGTTGCTAATAGATAACAGACAGATAATTGAGAGTTGTTAATAGATAACAGACAGATAATTGAGAGTTGTTAATAGATAACAGACAGATAATTGAGAGTTGTTAATAGATAACAGACAGACAATTGAGAGTTGTTAATAGATAACAGACAGATAATTGAGAGTTGTTAATAGATAACAGACAGATAATTGAGAGTTGTTAATAGATAACAGACAGATAATTGAGAGTTGTTAATAGATAACAGACAAACAATTGAGAGTTGTTAATAGATAACAGACACGATTGAGAGTTGTTAATAGATAAAAGACTGATAATTGAGAGTTGTTAATAGATAACAGACAGACAATTGAGAGTTGTTAATAGATAACAGACAGATAATTGAGAGTTGTTAATAGATAACAGACAGATAATTGAGAGTTGTTAATAGATAACAGACAAACAATTGAGAGTTGTTAATAGATAACAGACACGATTGAGAGTTGTTAATAGATAAAAGACTGATAATTGAGAGTTGTTAATAGATAACAGACAGACGATTGAGAGTTGTTAATAGATAACAGACAGACGATTGAGAGTTGTTAATAGATAACACAGATAATTGAGAGTTGTTAATAGATAACAGACACGATTGAGAGTTGTTAATAGATAAAAGACTGATAATTGAGAGTTGTTAATAGATAACAGACAGACGATTGAGAGTTGTTAATAGATAACAGACAGATAATTCAGAGTTGTTAATAGATAACAGACAGACGATTGAGAGTTGTTAATAGATAACAGACAGACGATTGAGAGTTGTTAATAGATAACAGACAGACGATTGAGAGTTGTTAATAGATAACAGACAGACGATTGAGAGTTG
>NC_091560.1:6699976-6702476 GCF_042767895.1 Penaeus vannamei | reverse complement strand
GAAGGGAAGTGAGGGTGTGGATCTTAGAACAAATAAACAAACTGAATAAACAAACTAAAATAAAAAATACTAGATCATAGGTTGAGCAAGAGGTCTCTGAGCCAAGCAAATTTGCTTTCAGAACATGAATGTAGGGATGGATATGCATTAGGAATACAGGCAAAATGATGGCCTATTTCCAAAAGGATTATTAAAAGAAATTACCAAAGATGGATCACATAATATGCCTAACAGAAAACAAACTTGATTCCTCTATAGAAAGTGCTTTATTAGGGTTCTAAGACGTTATAATTTAGAGAAAAGGGAGGGCAAATAAAATTTGAGGGCCAGTGGTAATACACACAGTATATATCCGCACTTACAAGGGGTCTGATTTTGTTTGTCCTTAGAATGAATTTTCATTTTTCTTTACAATGAAACTCAACAGTTCATCTGACCATGAATATACCTACACTCATTCCCTTTCCTCTTTTTCTTCCCTTTCATCTCTTATTCTCACTTCTCATCCATTGTGCTAACTCACTCAGTCATTCACTCCGCTCAGTCATTTTTCAGATATAAGAAAAGGTAATCTTTTTATATGCAAGTTATTTTCTTTATAGGTGTTTTCACATCTCCAGAAGCAAGCAGAAACTGCCGAGGAGGATTCAAAGACTTTCAATCAGATCATGTCTGTCCTCTCCTTTGAAAAGATTACTTTCAATGGTAAGAAGTGCCTAAGGAGGAAGAATAGAAAGGGAGAGACAGAGCCACAGACAATGATAGTGACTGAGACAGACAGACAGACAGAGCATGAGAGAGAGAGAGAGAGAGAGAGAGAGAGAGAGAGAGAGAGAGAGAGAGAGAGAGAGAGAGAGAGAGAGAGAGAGACAGAGAGAGAGAGAGAGAGAGAGAGAGAGAGAGAGTGTGTGTGTGTGTGTGTGTGTGTGTGTGTGTGTGTGTGTGTGTGTGTGTGTGTGTGTGTGTGTGTGTGTGTGTGTGTGTGTGTGTGTGTGCATGGCTGTCTGTATGAATGTATGTGTGCATCTTTTTAAAGAGGAAGTGGCTGCCAATGTGTGGACATGTGCTTGTATATGATTTTTGTGTGAGTACTTATATAGGCATGTGAATCTGTCTACACACAGGTCAAGCTGACAGCCTGTGCTTCAACAAGTGCATATTGACACTATAAATAACTATCTGATGGTAGGTATCTCTATTGCCAAAGTTATAAGTATTAGATATAGCTACACTTGTGTCTCATACTTCTATCAAAATTGGTATCATTTTTTTTTTTATTATGATTTAGATAGATATATACTACCTTATAATATTACTTTATCTTCCTATTTGAAATTGCCATACAACTCCCAATGAATCAGTATTATAAAAGTAACATGATGCAGAGAATGTATGTATATAGATGTTCACTGTGGTTTGTTATATTTATTTTGTTTAAATGGAGATAATTGCTCTAGTGCCCGGTCAGTATGTCCACCTGACTTCATGATAATATTGACGATAATAATAATAAGAAGAATAGTATCATTAATGCTTATAAGAGTAAATAAAAGTCTGTATGTGAAGTCATTTAGATGATATTTGCCTCTGAAGTTCCACTGGCATACAAATTAGAATTTCAGGAAAAGTGTGAGAGAGCTTTATGATATTAGCAGAGGCACTCCTCCCAAGAAATTTCCTTAAGATCTTCTCTGAACCTGTCTCTTAACATTTTTTTTCTCACTCATGTTTTTTTTCTCTTCTTGTCCCTTCATTCTTTCTCTTTCTCCCTTTCTCTCTTCCTCTTATTAAACTCTTTATGAATTTTCTCTCATTTCCTTTCCTGGTGGAAACCATCTGCATAATTGGCTTCTGTGACCATTGCTTAATCATCTGAATTACTCATCTGGACAGGATTCCATTCAAGCTTCACTCTGTTGTATCTCCTTCATCTCTGTTTAACAAATTTTATTCCAAACCTCAAGCAGAATCAATGGAATATTAGTCAGTGCTATGACAGACAGAACACCAGCTTCAGCTAGTTTCCTGGTGTGATATCATCAAGGCTTCCCATGCTTTCCTGGAATTCAGCTTCAGATCTGTGGCCAGGTGCACTGGATAGGTCATTCAATTCATTTGTTGATGAATACTATGAAATAGTATTTTAGAAAAATGAAAACAAGATTGTCTTTGAAGAAGTTGGTGTTTATGTAGCATAATAGAGAACAAAATCAAGAGAAAGTGAACCTTTTAGTTATTTTTCTTATCATGTACTATCCATTAAGGTTCATTAGCCGAACCCATGCAGAATACTTTCTAAACTGTTGTACATTTGAAATGTTTTCTTCTTTTGAAATTAAGTGGTACATAACTAGGAGGGGTCTGATTTTTGGAAATACAGATTTTTATTTTTTTAAATGTGTATATCATTCTCTGCAGGAATAATCTACGTCCCTTGCTACTGGAAAGGAACCCAACAGACTTATATTTTACCAATTCCAGACCTGCAGCTGAAACCTTA
>NC_091560.1:6678014-6681976 GCF_042767895.1 Penaeus vannamei | reverse complement strand
TGTGTGTGTGTGTGTGTGTGTGTGTGTGTGTGTGTGTAGGTGTGTGTGTGTATTTGTGTGTGCGTGTGCGTGTGCGTGTGCGTGTGCGTGTGCGTGTGTGTGTGTGTGTGTGTGTGTGTGTGTGTGCGTGTGTGTGTGTGTGTGTGTGGGTGGATTTAGAACCACGCGAGTACGTATCGTATTCTGAATCCAATAATCCCTCCTTGATATTAAATCGTATCAGATAAAAAAAAAAAATTTCTTTCAAATGAAATTAAAACATGACGCAGAAAAAAAAAATCTTGTCCTTGCACATGACTCAGTTTTAAGACCTATTTTATTTCTCTTTCTTTTCCTTCTTTCTATTCCTTCCGCCGTGGAGAGAATCTACAGCAAAAAATAAATAAAATCTTCCAATAGGATGCAGCTGATATTCTATTCCTTCTTTGTTTCCTTATTTTCTTTTCCTTCTTTTTTCCTTATTTTCTTTTCCTTCTTTTTCCTTGGTTACATTTTTATTGTTTTTCTTATACAGTTACGATTCATGGAAGCGGTAAAGTTCCAGCCAATTCTTATTAATGTTGGTATCATAAAATTCTGTATGGTCCATGGCGTCATCTATCGTCATACCATCTTATTTAGCTGTCTCTGCTCTATCCAAGTCTACCTTTCTTCTTTTTCTCTCTCTCTCTCTCTCTCTCTCTCTCTCTCTCTCTCTCTTTTTTTCTCCCCTTTCCTCTTCCCCCCTTCCTTCCTTCACTTTCCTTTATTTCTTCCTTCCTTTTCCTTCCCTCTCCTTCCCTTCCTTCCAATAAATCTCTGAAACTTTCTCCTTCTTATCAACAAAACGTCTTTTTTGTTATTAAACACTGAATCATGGATCTCGGGCATCGTTTGAAAACCATGATTTTGTCCATTAATCAAGATTCCATCGTGAAATTCAAACTGACGCTATGTAGTCACGTCATGTATCAAAGAAATTGTTTTAAAAACCATTTTTTGTTTTTAGTTTTTATTTTGATATCAGTGTGCTGGGACTGTAAAATGAGGAAAGTAATATGATGTGATATGTCAAAAAAACATTTGTATAAGTACATGCTACAAGTCCCAATCCCTGTGAAAGGGCAGGTGTTTGACCTTGTCATGTTTTCCATCACCTAAACCGCTGTCATGGCTTTCTTAAGAATACTATGAACAAAGAATACTTTCGCCTTAAGAATAAACACGATAATTTCTACGGCTTATGACTGTCCTATAACGCTTTATCCCGTACAAACCGTTTATGGCAAACTAAAACTACTTTTTCCTTTTAATTCGTAATTTTACCCTTGGCGTAAAACTTCCCCGGCTCATGTGAATGGCGTATCACATTCTCACAATCACAAACCCTTATTTCGCCACTAACACGAGCACTCTGATATCCCGCCATATTTATGTATGTGCAGAAAAAAAATAAGCAAGGTCTTTCTCACTTGCCAGCCATTTGTCCCCCAACATATCAGATAACAAGCTCGCATCCAGCTTGGTGTAATCATCTCATTCGGGTAATTGAACAGACGGCAGTTTCCATAGTCGTATGGAAGAATTCGCGAGAGCAGAAACAAGGTGGCGGAATCCACGCACTTGCTGAGGTTAGGCCGTATAACGTCCTAGTTATTCTCGGTCGACGCCATCTTGCCGTAGTTCTTCGCTCGTCTAATGGGAAACCCACACACGTAAGCCGCAACAGATTTACAATGTAACCAACAGTCGTCGCCTGGTATTCGTGTGGCAGAGGGCGCTGGGTTTGCTTATTTTCTCTCCTGTAGGTGTTGTTTTTTTTTCCTTTTTTCTTCTTCTTGTGGCTGACGTAGAGGGTTTGTTTGTTTTCGTGTTCGACTGTTTGGTTTGTGTTTTTGCTTTTTTTTATGATCCTTCGTGAGTCATATTCTTTTTTCTTTTAGCGAGGAGGTAAAAAAAACTAACCTTGGGGTGCATCCGAGTTCCCTGTTAGCTTTAATAGTGGGTGTTAATAATGGATTAATATATCTATTGTCTCATTGTCATCATCATCGCCGTTACTATTTTTAAATATAGTATCATTACTGCATTATTACCGTTATTCTGATATATGTAACTTGCTGTTGCTACTGCTAATTATAATCACTATTATCGTTTTTAGTCTTCTTATCCCCAATTACCCTATTAATGTTATCATTATCATATATCAGTAACGGAAAGATCTTCAATACTTAAGCCTAACCTTTTGCAAGCATCTATGAATCGTAGCTCGAGATCACCATCTGTGTGGTTGAGATGACAGATACCAGTTGTAAGCTTTTTATACACACACACACACACACACACGCACGCACGCACTTACTCACGCACACGAACGCACGCACACGAACGCACGCATGAACACGCACGCACACACACACACACACACACACACACACACACACACACACACACACACACACACACACACACACACACACACACACACACACACACACACACACACACACTCCCCCCCCCCCACACACACACATATTAACACACACCTCCCCCCCACACGCACACACACACTAACATCCAAACACTCACACACACTCACACACGCACGTGCAGGTGTGCGTGCGCATCCCAATAACCAGTCATGGGGGAGTCTTGTCGGTCGCGATGGGTCCCTCCGCCACAGTTCGTCCCAGATACGTGACAGATTTCCACGTCAAATGCGTTCCGGGTTCTGTTAGTTGCAGCTGGTGTCCCCCCCCCCCCCCCTGTGGTTCGCGTCAGATTACGTGGAATGCACTTTTACACTTATGCAAGTTTAGGCTCGTACTGTGTGTGTGTGTTGTGGCTCTTTGTTTCTCTGCCACACTTGATTGTCTTTTTTGTTGTTGTTGTTGTTGTGGAGGAATGGTTTCCTCTGTCTCTCTGTCTCTTTCTCTCTCTCTCTCTCTCTCTCTCTCTCTCTCTCTCTCTCTCTCTCTCACTCTCTCACTCTCTCTCTCTCTCTCTCTCTCTCTCTCTCTCTCTCTTTCTTTCTTCTTTCCCCTCTTTCTTCTCTCCCCTCTTTCTTCTCTCCCCTCTGTCTTCCTCTCCCCTCTGTCTTCCTCTCCCCTCTGTCTTCCTCTCCCCTCTGTCTTCCTCTACCCTCGGTTTTCCTCTACCCTTTTCGTCTTCCCTTTTCTCTATACCTCGCTTTTCTTTTTCTCCTATTTGCCTCCTTTTCTCGCTGTGCTTCTCGTATATTTACACCTTCGGCGCCACTTCCAACGTGAACGATTTCCATCTAAGGATCGACCACGTTCGCAAGTTCAATCATCTACGAATACTGGACATTTAAGGAATCAAAGCAGAACATTGACGATAAACAAGGACTTACCCAATTACTGCGTTCGGATGAGACTTGTGTTCGTCGACTTGGTGCTTCGCTTTTGATTTCCGAAGTCGAGGGACTGTTGTGAAACTTCAGACATTAGCACGATCGAATCGCCAGGTTAAACTTTGCTTAGGCTTACGTAAGCGGAAAGTGCAAACGTTTTTTTTCTTTTCTTTTCTGCACTTTTCGTGATGTGTGTTTTAGGTATATATGGGTTTTTCTATCGGTCAGTTTCAGTGTTTCCGATGTTCTGTGACCCTGGCTCGCACTCGCGTCTCGGTCAGTTGACACTATAGTTCATATTTAATGTCCTTCAGTCTCCCACGATACCTGTTTTTTGTAATGAAAAGCCTCAAACGGAATCCACATTAACACAACACCCAACAGAATATCAGAGGTTCACCACAGGCAGACGGGTTCATAGTACAATCAGAAGGGCAATGTGTCATTGAGGTGTAAGGGTCATCTGATGGTTTGCAGTTGCCGAGCAGGAGGGTGACGCATCTTCTCCCCTTCGCTACACACTCAACACTGCCCCACAAGCTCTTCGTGTCACACATCTTAACTGTCTGAGTGCAACCCTGTGGGAGGGGCTGGGCAGATTCACCATGTA
>NC_091560.1:6670514-6673014 GCF_042767895.1 Penaeus vannamei | reverse complement strand
AATGAGGAAATTATAGCAGCTCTACATATGTATATATGCATTTATACATAGATAGATATACAGAGATATAAAATTCATCCAGCTCGATAATAAAGGTATATGATAAATTCATATATTAAACATTTTGCTCACAGCAGTTTCGTGAGAAGAATATTCATGTTCTAAAACTTTTAGGTATTGGTAATTAGGGATTAGTAAGAGTAGTTAGTAAAACCAAACCATTGCACCATGTAATTGTACATGACTGGTTTCAGCGAGAGTAATTAGCTTACAATGAAGCATAAACATTTTTATATGAAGCTTTCTGATCCCTTGTTTTGTGTCATCTCTAATGTTAGAAGTAGGCCGATAGTTACTTTCACGGAAACGGTGTTATATAGTATAAATATAATTAACACGTTTCATCGTTGGTAATTGCTGCTGAAATTGAGACCACAAGACACAGCGAGTTAACAACAACCATTTAACGATATATTTAGGAAGGAAAAAGAAGTGTATGGTGTCCTTATTCTCTATAATAAAGTGCATCCAGTCTCCGAAATCAAAAACTGGCAACTCAGCCCGGACACTGGAACGCTCCGAATTGCGATCGCCATTTTCATTCCCATCAGCTGATACTTAATATTTGTGTTTACAATGTGTATATATATATTTTTTTTAATTACACCACTTAATTATCTAAAAAGAGTCAACAAATCGGAGTGCTCGGAAGTCCAGCGTGAGTTGCCAGTTTCCCCTTTTTTTAAATGTAGACGGAATAGGGGTGATTGAGTAGCGCCAAATGCCTCATAGATGGCGTTAGGCTCGAAGCAAGAATGGTCTGTCGGGAAAGACTAGATCAGTATCAACTCGAGGTGTTATGGCGTCTGTTCTGATGATTGTTCAATAAAAATATAATCATTGCAATCATTATTTTCCAGACTTTTTGAAAATTGAAGAGACCAAAAAAGATCGACCATATTCACAAAGCATCCGCAACTTTTGTGACGTCATCAAAATAAACCCCATGTGCTTTTTTTCCCAAAATAGGATCAGACGCCATGACACCTCCTTGAGTTGCTACTGACCTAGCCTTTCCCATGGTCTGTCACCGAAGCCCATGTTGGACCAAATTTAAGGTAGAAAAGACGTCTAAACGACTGAAAGTGGTTCTTGTATGGTAATTATGGAATTAGTACGTCAGGATGGTGCACATGGATAGGCGGTTCAATTTTCGATCGATGAAAAATTAAACAGTAGAAGCGAAACGATAGCAATGAAAAGAGAAAAATTGAGAGAAACAAGAGAACCGATAGAAATGTATCGAGAGAAACCACGAAAAATAAATAGAAAAGAACCAAAAACAAAAGAAGAACCATAGAGAAACCCAAGAAAACCAAGAAAAGGAAACCAAAAGAACCAAAAAAAAAGATAGAAAGCGACCGAAATATATCGATAGAAACCACGAACAATAATAGAATTGAACCAAAAACAAATGAAGAACCAGAGAGAACATGTACCAATTCTTACGGTTCTCGACTTGATCTCATGACATGAACTGAAGACTTCGACGGTGAAAGAAACCAACAGAAGGAAACCTAAAGAACCCAAAAGAAAGAAACCGTCCGAAATATATAGAGAGAAACCACGAAATAAAATGAAATGACGAGATCGGTTGAGTGCTGTTTTTTTTAGCGTAAAAGTGTTTTTTATTGGCGTTATTTATTTATTTTATTTTTATTCATTTCTTTTACTTATTTTTATTATTGTTTTTTATTTATTTATTTTTATTGGTTATTTATATTTATTTATTTATTATTCTATTGTCTCTAAGGAACGAGGAGATTGTGTCCAGTTAATGGAATATTTTGTGATGCAAAATTTAGTTTAGTTTGTCTGAGTTCAGCGTTGTCAATATTCATTGCACGCACACTCACCTGTGCTCATATTCACACACGCGCGCAGATGTTTATGTGTGTCTCTATCTATCTATCTAACTCTATCTCTTTGTCTCTCCCTCTGTCCTCTCTCTCTCTATCTCTTTCTCTCTGCCTCTCCCTCTGTCCTCTCTCTCTCTCTCTATCTCTCTCTCTCTCTCTCTCTCTCTCTCTCTCTCTCTCTCTCTCTCTCTCTCTCTCTCTCTCTCTCTCTCTCTCTCTCTCTCTCTCTCTCTCTCTCCCTCTCATACACACACGCGCGCGCGCACTCTCTCTGTCTTTTCCCCCTCCCCTTCTCTATTTCTATCTCACTTTTTTCTTTCTATCTTCTTTCCTATCCGTCTTTCCTTCTTCCCAATCATCACAGCGAAACCACTAAACCTCGTCATCGCATCACTATCGTCATCACTATCATCAACATCACCTCCATCGTCAACATTACCATCATCGTCATCACCACCATCGACATCAATCACCACCATCATCAATCACCACCATCGTCACCACCACCATCATCACCATCATCGTCACCACCACCATCGTCATCAACATCATCGTCACCACCACCATCGTCATCAACATCA
>NC_091560.1:6643014-6645514 GCF_042767895.1 Penaeus vannamei | reverse complement strand
TCACCTCAACTCGTTCCCCCTCTCCCTCTCTCAACTTCACTCGCTCCCCTCTCTCCTCCCTTCTCTCTCCCTCTCACTGCCTTCTCCTCCTCTCCCTCTCTCCCTCTCCCCTCTCACCTTCTCCCCTTCTCCTCCCCTCTCTCTCCCACTCTGCCTCTCACCTCAACCTCACTCCCCTCTCTCCCTCTCACCTTAACTCAGCTCCCCCTCTCCCTTCTCACCTTCTCTCTCCTCTCCCTCTCCACCTTAACTCGTTCCCCCTCTCCCCTCTCACCTTCCATTCGCTCGCCCTCTCCCTCTCACCTCAACTCACTCCCCCTCTCCCTCTCACACCTTAACTCGCTCCCCCCTCTCCTTCTCACCTTCTCCCTCCTCTCCCCTCTCACCTAATAACTCGCTGCCCTCTCTCCTTCTCACCTTCTCCCTCCTCTCCCTCTCACCTCAACTCCCGCTCCCCCTCTCCCTCTCTCCCTTCCTCCTCCCTTCTCTCTCCCTCTCACAACCTTCTCCTCCTCTCCCTCTCCCCCTCTCCCTCTCACCTTCTCACCTTTCTCCTCCCCTCTCTCTCCCTCTCACTCCTCAACTCACTCCCCCTCTCCCTCTCTCACCTTAACTCTCGCTCCCCCTCTCCTTCTCACCTTCTCCTCCTCTCCCTCCTCACCTTCACTGCACTCCCCCTCTCCCTCACCTTCTCCTCCTCTCCCTCTCCCACCTCAACTCGCTCCCCCTCTCCCTCTTCCCTTAACTTTCAGCTCCACCTTTCCCTCTCCCTCTCACTCCATCCTCCTCCCCTCACCCTCTTCACTCTTACCTCGCTCCCCATCTCCCTTCTTCCCCTTCTCCTCCTTTCCCCTCCCTCCCTCTCACCCTTCTCCTCCCCTCTCTCTCTCCATTCTCCCCTTCCTCCTTGTTACCTCCTCTCTCCTTCCTCATTTACTTCTCTCCCCCTCTTCCTCCCCCCTCACCCCTTCCTCCTCTCCCCCTCTCTCCCCCTTCCTCTCCCCTTCCTCCTCTCCCCCCTCCACTCTCTCCCCCTCCTACTCATTCCCTCCCCCCCCTCCTCCTCCTCCTCCTCTACCCCCCCCCCCCCCCGTTTGTTGTGTTCTGGTAAGGCAGTCGGGTGTGACTGCACTTGGTCCCAGGTAAGGCTGAAGGAGGGAGGAAGATGGTAAAGAGATGGAGAGGGAAGGAGAGGGGGGAGGGTAGGTGGGAGAGAGGAAGGGAGGGAGGGAGGGTAGGAGAGAGGGGGGAGGGGAGGAGGGAGGGAGGGAGAGAGGGAGGGAGGGTAGGAGGGAGAGCGGGAGGGAAGGAGGGAGAGAGGAAGGGAGGGTAGAAAGATAGAAGGGAGGGAGAGAGGGGGGAGCGGGGAGGGAGGGTAGGAGGAAGGAGGGGGAGAGAGGAAGGAAGGGTAGTAAGAAAGATAGAAGGGAGGGAGGGAGAGAGAGGGGAGAAAGGGAGGGAGGGGGTAGGAGGGAAGGAGGGAAGAGAGGAAGGGAGGGTAGAGAAAGATAGAAGGGAGGAGAGAGAGAGGGGAAGCAGGGGAGGAGGTAGGAGGAAGGAGGAGAGAGAAGAAGGGGAGGAGTAATTGAAAGATAGCTCAGAAGGGAGGGAGAGAAAGGGGAAGCAGAGGGAGGGAGGGGTAGGAGGGAGAGCGTAATGCAGTAAAGAGAGGGAAGAGAGTGAAAGGGAGGAGGGATGGAGAGAGGAAGAGGAGGAGGAGAACCAGAGGATAAGCGGATTGAGAGGTGAGTGTTAGGTACGTGAGTGTAGGTAGGTAGGTAGGGTGGAGGGAGAGAGAGGTAGGGAGGGAGGGAGGGAGGTAGGTAGGTATGGAAGGGGGAAGGAAGGGGAGAGGGAGGCAGAGAGGAAGAGAGGGAGGTAGGGAGGGAGGTAGGAAGGTAGGCAGGTAGGGAGGGAGGGAGGGAGGGGAGGGAGGGCATTAAAATATCAGCTGGCAGTCATCACATGTTTTCTCTGGACTTGGCGAAGAGTGATAGCAACGAACAGGCTGCGTTTGACCAAAATCTACATTTTTTTCGCTTTCTAACAATGTGCACGATTTCTCTCCGTATTTCGACCATCTACGTCGGAATCCAAACATTGACGGACATCAAACCAGCAACAATAACAATAAAACGATGAAAAACCCGATAAACTTCGTCAGAGACATATAAAGAAGAAAAAAATATTATCTCCCCACAATTTGTTTCTTTATCAACACCCTCTCTCAAAAGTTCGCAATTATTTCTTTATCAACACCCTCCCTCAATGGATCGCAATTATTTCTTTATCAACACCCTCCCTCAAAAGATCGCAATTATTTATTTATCAACACCCTTCCTCAATAGATCGCAATTACTTCTTTACCAACACCCTCCCCCAAAAAGATCGCAATTACTTCTTTATCAACACCCTCCCTCGAAAGATGGAAAAAATCAAGATGAATTCCACCTTCGTGACACATACTTTTGTGGCCTTCCCTCCCATGCACGCCTCCCCA
>NC_091560.1:6630514-6640514 GCF_042767895.1 Penaeus vannamei | reverse complement strand
ATGCTTCGTAAAAACATAATTTGAAATTTGTGTTGGATTTGCAGCTCTTGCAGTGCGCTTGCGTATCTTTATAAATCTTATTCAACACAATTAATCTCTCGAAAGAAGGGTCAAAATGCATAAAGAATAAAGTCTAGTATTTTTGAATGTCAAAAATCCTTGCTCAAGTCTTTCAGCGACAGTCACGTACCAGTTATTGGCCTTGATTCATTCGTACGATAATCTCCAAGAGAAACTTTCATGCCTACGTATAATATATATTTGGTTAACATATAATGGATCCTTATATTTTAGTAATTTTTAATATTTATGCTATGGAATGTCTTAAGACACTGTTTAGGAATAATACAAAAATAGAGTGTATAATTTTCTTCTGTTCGGCATTTTCAGGGACTGTGAATCCGCTGCGTAGTAATACAACTTTCACAATAATTCTACAATGCGATTTCACTTCCCTTAACAACTCCCAGGTTAATAAAACACACTGAATTTCCAATAAACTACCATATAGATCATCCATGCCAAATTAGACCACTAACAAAAGCCAAGTAGAAAAGATACGAAATAAATCCCATTGTGAAATCTGCTCTACTTCTCGACGTGGAGGGATATGGACGAGCCACGGTCCGAGGGTATATATATAAGCTAGAGACCTTGGCTCGGGACCCCTATTTCATTTCAACGTAGGGTCTGTTCACGTGTGGTTGTGTGTCGCTAATTTTATTAGTCTCACACACCACTCGAAAAAAAATAATAAACTTTGTCATAAAACTCTAAAAAAATTAAAAAAATACAAAAAAAATCATAAAATAACAAAAAATCCCCATAAAAATTGCAAACGGTTTTAGAAACAGAAGTGCAAAAAAGCTGTTTGTGTTTAGTGTGACATTGTTGGTGAGTATTGACGGAAAAACCTGTTTTCTTTGTGCATGTATTCGCCCCTCGCTTACCCAGGGGAGGGAAGGCGCATCGTGGCTCAGTGCTTTTCGTGTTGGAGTGTGGAAATAAGGTGGAAAATGGGCGGAAAAGCGAGTGAAAGAGGGAGACGGGGGCGCCATATGGTCACGGCGGAAGGTGTCATGGCCGCCGCCGCGTGGAGCCTCCTCGCCCCTCGCCCTCCGCTCTCCGCCCTTCCCTCTCCTCTCCTCTTCTCTTTTCTCTCCTCCTGGCACTCCTTCCTCTCCTCTCGCTTCTCTTTCTTGCCTTCTCTCTCTTCTTTCTCTTCTCTTGGTCCTTTTTATCTTCTCTTTTCCCCTCTTCCTCACTTCTCTCTTCTTCGATCTCCTACACCCGCTTTTTGATGCGATTTGTTTTATTTGTCCGAATTCCTTGCACTTAATTCTTGTATTTTCTTTGGTTTTACGTATTCTAATTCTTCATTTATTGTCCCTAACCCTCGCTGGTAATAATAGCACGTAAATTATTTTCTAGATAAATTTTGCTTTTATTTTCAATCGTAACCTTTACGTCGTGGCATGTGTAGGTTGTAAGCAGATTTTAGTGCATGGTTTATGTTCTAGTTGACATTTTTTGCACTCGTGGCAGTTACGGTGTGCACACGTGTCTTCCAGTTGCCATATATGCTTCGAATGTTGTTTTAATGGAGGTCTTGCATGGGGGAATTCCAGTGTAGAGTTGTTCATGATCTCAAGACAGTTGAAGAGGCTGAATGGGGAGTGGTAGTGGTAAGGCTGGGATAGGGAGATGGGGGAAGGGGAGGGGGGTGAGTCACATGTGTGAGGAAATTTCCCACACCCTTCTGATGTGGGAAATGGGAAAGGTTGCATCATGTTTGGGTGTGCTAGGGGTGCAGTGGTTGTTTTTGCTCCATTTGATTAGTCTTTATGGTGTGGATGTACTAAGCTTGGGCAAATTGAAGATATTTATGTAAAGGACCATAGGGAGCAGTCGTTGGTTCAAGAAAATATCTACAGACATGAACGGAAACTATGCAGATCGAAGTAAAAGGTCGCAGAATATGCCTCTTACAGCCCAAGTCCACTTGGTGCTCTGGAGCTTCTGCTTTATCGTTCCGTGCATGTTGAGATGGACATTTTCAGGGGATGTTAAACCCTTCCCTTAGGCATCGCCAAAAGGCACGCCCAGTCGCAGTAATTTAGATTGTTAAGTAAAGTTTGCGATATGGAGTTCATGACAACCTCAGGTGATTGGGTCAATACCTTAAAGAATTACCCCCAAATTGATTAATGTAAATAGGTTTAGGTATTTGTTACTGAGAGCAGCGCACCCTTCTGAAACTTAGTCCTATAACTAGGGTTTCACGAGAACCCAAAAGCTGAAATCTAATCTTTCTACCTTTTTGTTTGTGCCAACTTCAAGAAAACAGACATTAGGAACTGTGTATGAGGGTATTGTGGGCTTGGTATTTGGTATGCAGTGCCTATTGTTTGTCATTTCATTGTGCATAAGAGGCAGTAGCAGTTTCACCTATGTTGTTTGACTTGTTTCTTATACTCGGTAAGATGATATCCATTTCCCTCTTGTCTGCTTATGGTAACAGCCTAAGTTTGTTTTACATTGAATCTTTTAGACTACAGTATATGGTAATTCGTTACAGTGCAGACACACTGGTCAGAGATTTAGTCCTCAATATCACATCTTAGAATATATTCATTGATCTAAATAGCCACCCACCCAACACTCACGGGAAACATTGTCTTCACCTCAGTATGCTCGGCTAGACCGAGCTAGAACTTAAGAGCAGAGCATTTCAGTCATTTACCTTAATTTCTGGCATTACAGTTTGTGGCAACAGATTTCTTGTGCCAACGACTACAACTTGTCCATGACAAGGATATATATTAAATATGCTTGAACATTTCTTCATAAATATATATAGACATAGGTACATAGATGTATTTAAAGATGCATAATGTAAAGGTCTGTCTCATTTGATTGATTTATTAAGTACTGGTAAACTATTAATGTCATGGTTTATTTTGTTTTGTGCTCTGTAAAGAGATAGTAGTAGTTTCAAGGTATGGTGAATTGGGATTGTTGCGTTTATCAGTTTTTATCTGTGGGCTGTCTTAAAATGTTTTCCAAGAACATTTGGTTTCATGGCAAATGTTGACAATAGAATAGTTGTCTTTAGTGGCAGAATCCTAAACTACAAATAAATGAATGGATGAATTAACCCCAACCTTAATGCACAAAGTTAGACTATAGAACGAAGAAAAATCAGCTCAATCCATACAAGAAAGACTACTATTGTGTAATGATTACACAATTTTGGCCACATCATGATAGGGTCAGAACTAAATTCTAGATTGTCTTTAAAAAGGGATTATAATCCTTTATGCTATTATTCTTTATCTAAATATACTTATTTTACCTAATGGGCAATTACCTTGTCGTTTCATCTTTGTGAATTTTTATTTTAAATATTAACCTCGGTAATTATCTATAGTTGGACTATTTTGTGGTCATTGCAAAGTAAAGATATGCACATCATTATGTATTAAGGATGGTAGATCTTCAGGATTAAGCAATGCTGTGACCTATTCACTTTGAACCTTTGGATCCAGAGGCTAGACTTTCCACATGTGGCCCATGATATGGGCATTAGGTTTGTGAGCATACTTATGTAAGGTGATAAAGACTCCATTCCACCCCTTTGCAATATAACTGTCTCTTTATTTGCATAAAAAATTTTAGTGTTACCTTTTTCCATTGACTATATTTGTAAATAGGAGTTAGTCCATGACTTGAATTTTTTGCACTTCCCGTCATGATGGGCAGGAATAGGATCTTAAGCATGGAAAAAGCTTTCTCCCAGGAGCCAAGCTCTCCCAGGCTTTTCCACACTTGCTCCTAAATGGAAATAATGGAAAAGCGCTTGCCAAGATGGCCAGTCTATTCAACCTCCATGAGCTTTGTGCAACTAATTTGTCACCCGGGCCTGTAGCAAAAATTCTCATATATTCACGTCATGCAACCTTCAAGCAAAAATTATTCATGAAGTGATGGGTATGTCATCCAGATCATAGGGGTTAAACTCTGGCAGTGTCATATAGTCAATATCAAGATGTAGACTCTAGTGATTTATTAGATAAAGCAACCATGGTCCTTCTCACTGAATTTGATGTCCTATTGTGGATACCATTATTTTTAGGATGACTATATCTATTGTTATTGCAAGATCTCCCTCTTTTATTATCTTGGATTCTTTAACCCTTTTGCCTTTCTTCCTCTTTCTGCTGCTTCTGGAGTTCTGAATATACATTAAATCTTTTTGCTGTGTTTGTAACTCATTGTCTTGCTTGTCCAGACAATTTGTCAGGACCAGCAGATCAGTGAGGCTATGTATGGAATGCAACCAGCTCTAAAGTAAACAATCTCTTATTTTATCATACATTTTAATGTTTTACATGTTGCAAAGGTCTTGTAACTCCTGTCATACATACTTAACTTTACCTGCAACGGACACACAAATACCCCTTGATAACAAAGGGCCATAAGATTATCTCCCAGTATCATATGGTTGACTGTAACTCATTGTTTACATGCAAATGCTATTGTGCTAGCCTGGCAGTGAAGGAGGATAAGATAAACAATTAATCCCAGATGCCGAAGCAGTGGTCCCGAAGGGTCAAAATATCTGGTCCATCTTAGTCTAACTTATTGAATGAGGAGTTCTGAACACAGCAGTAGGTCTCGGATAAAAAAAATATATTGGGGGGGGGGGGGGTACAAGAATGGTATAAATATTAGATTAGTAATTTCTTTTATGTTATTTTAAGGACTATGGAGAAAACAGTATTGCATGCTGCACAGGTAGCAACTATGGAAATTTCTCTTGGTAGTGTTTTGCATGTTATAGTAATAAGCTGTAAATGTAGATATGGGATGCATAACTTCTGTGTAGACAAATTCAAACAAGCAAAAGGGCAAGATTACTCAAGGTTGCATGGAATGGAATAGGACTTTACACTTGTGAATGTAGTATTTGGTGGAATACTGGCAACTCAGTTAGAGAATAATTGTAAAATCCAAGGCTTTCCAGTTATTTGTTATATTGTGAACTGACTGACTGATTTTGATATTGAACCAACAGGTGTGATTTGGCTGCAAAATGAATCCCAGTGGCCCTAGCTACCCTCTAGCCTCGCTCTACGTGGGGGATCTCCATGCGGATTGTACAGAGGCCATGCTCTTCGAAAAGGTTAGCAGTGTATAGATGTCAGGCCTTCAGGTGATATTTTGTTGATGCTTATATGACTTTAAACACAAAAATGAATTTTTTTTAAGCTTAAACACAAAGACCGAATCCTCGACCCTCGTCAAACACATGTGGCAGGGGCCAGTAAAACCCCCCTTCCTAACCACCCTGTGACTTGTCCAAAAAGTTGTAAGTATGATTTTATGAAAGTAATGGATGTGTGGAATAATGGTCGGTAGCTACTTATATTTTCAGGAAGCTACAGAAATGTTTGAGAGGTGACAGCTGTTACAAGTTGCAGTCATGGGGAAAGTAAGGGTGTTGTAATCGGCTGTAGGTATACGTGTATGTTTTATTTTGTCTTGGTATGTATCCTTTGTTCTGCAGAATGTCTCCATTAGATGTTTAGATCATTAGAAAAAACAAATTGTGGAGAGAAGTAATGGAATTTAGAAATGTAGTATATCAGCCCCAATATACTTCTTTGCCAAAATTCCATTGTGAGGAAGTGGCATCAAGAATGCTTTCATTGTAAACATAAGCCATCTGAAGGAAAGGGAAAAATATATCCGCTCAGGATTATTTTAGGTACTAGTAGATGGACAAGAAAGCTGGTTATGGAGGAGGTGACAACAGGTGGAACAACACAGTGGGTGGCAAGATGTATTGTTGATTAAGGCTTATATTCTCTAAGGTGGCAAGGATTAACAGATTTGGACTACTGCTGGAAGGTGTAGCTTGCTAGAGCTGCCTCTGTTGGAATGAAGTTTAAATTATGGTTGAAATTAGGTAAGTCTAAGTAAGGATGGACTCTGTTAATTTCCTGGTGTTAACATTAGTTGAGGAATAAATGATGCAGGCATCTGCCCAGTCCTTCCGATGGTTGGCATCCCTGAGAGGACAGCAGACAGCTTATCTTTCATGTCCTTTGCAAATAACGGATCTGTGTTAAAAAATGCGTGACTCTCCCTAAACTCATTTTCTTAACACGAACGTCGTTGGTAAGGGTCGTGGAAGTGCCATCTTATGCCAGCTCCGAGGTGAAAGCCATTGGATGGGATTGGTTGGTTGCCTGGATTGTTGTTTCCTCTGCTATTGTTTACATCTGGAGCTTAATAGAATACAGCCTTATTAAGACTATGCATAATCTTAGCACTTAATTCAGACTTTATGCCAGCAGGCTCATTTCTAGGAAGTTACACATGAGGAAATTTTCCAAATTGTGTGTGTGCTTTCTGCCTTATAGGACTTATTGTCTTCTCTTGACTCATGATCTGGTCACCACATGTTCAGTTTGCTGATACCTCTGTTTAGAATCTTATCTTTTGTCCTACCCTACTCAGTATCTGAAGTTATAACCACATGAGGTTGATATATGCTTTCCCATTCTTTAGTTAAGTACAGTTTATTCTGCAGGTACCTTGATGTCGTTCCTCAACTTCTTAACAGTAATATCATGATGTTACTGTGTATCCATCAATTTTACAAACTGTAGGCTCAGATGTTCACTAATCCCTCCCTACTTGTCTCCCACCTCTTCTGTGAAGTATAACAATACACCTTTGTTTTCAGTTCTCATCTGCTGGACCTGTGCTCTCCATTCGTGTGTGCAGAGACATGATTACTCGTCGCTCTCTGGGGTATGCTTATGTCAACTTCCAGCAACCAGCTGATGCTGAACGAGCCCTAGACACAATGAATTTTGATGTGATGAAGGGTCGGCCGATCCGAATCATGTGGTCGCAGCGTGACCCTTCCCTTCGAAAATCTGGTGTTGGCA
The DNA here is from genome assembly GCF_042767895.1 of Penaeus vannamei. Taxonomy (NCBI): domain Eukaryota; kingdom Metazoa; phylum Arthropoda; class Malacostraca; order Decapoda; family Penaeidae; genus Penaeus; species Penaeus vannamei. The sequence goes on along the minus strand of NC_091560.1, from coordinate 6,633,552 downwards.
ATGTGTTCATCAAGAACCTTGATAAATCTATTGATAACAAGGCCATGTATGATACATTCTCTGCATTCGGGAATATTCTCAGCTGCAAGGTAAGCATGATTTCCTGTGATACCAGTGTCTGACAAATTTTCTGGAATATTTGATTATCAGTCAATGAAGTTACAATTATTTTCACATTACCATCATGTATGCATAGGTAGTTACTGTACTTGATACATTGACCAGTGAACTATATTCTTGAAACTAAGGTTCTCTTTCTCTTCTTCAACAGGTTGCTACAGATGAGGCTGGCAATTCCAAAGGCTATGGATTTGTACATTTTGAAACCGAGGAAGCAGCAAGGAGTGCTATCCAGAAAGTGAATGGTATGTTGCTTAATGGCAAGAAAGTTTACGTAGGCAAGTTCATCCCCAGGGCAGAACGGGAGAAAGAGTTGGGAGAGAAGGCTAAACGTTTCACTAATGTGTACGTTAAGAACTTCGGTGATGACCTGGATGATGATAAGCTCTACGAGATTTTCTCGCAATTTGGCAAGATTACCAGTCATAGAGTAATGACAAATGAGGATGGCAAATCCAAGGGCTTTGGTTTTGTTGCATTTGAAGAACCTGAAGCAGCTGAGAAAGCCTGTGAGGAATTCAATGGTAAGGAAATGAATGGGAAGCAGATCTATGTAGGAAGGGCTCAGAAGAGAGGAGAACGCCAAGCGGAGCTGAAGAAGAAGTTCGAGATGATGAAGATCGAGCGCATGAACAGATATCAAGGAGTGAACTTGTATATCAAGAATTTGGATGACACCATCGATGATGAAAGGCTTCGCAAGGAGTTCTCCAACTATGGTACCATCACAAGTGCCAAGGTTATGACTGAGGATGGGCGCTCAAAGGGCTTCGGATTCGTTTGCTTCTCAACACCTGAGGAAGCTACTCGTGCTGTTACAGAGATGAATGGCCGTATCTTGGTCAGTAAGCCTCTGTATGTCGCCCTTGCTCAACGTCGTGAGGATCGTAAGGCACATCTGGCATCTCAGTACATGCAGCGTGTGGCTGGTATGCGCATGCAACAGATGGGACAAATGTTCCAGCCTGGTGGCACAAGCTACTTCATGCCTACCATGCCACAAGCTCAGCGTTTCTACTCACCACAGATGGCTCAGATCAGGGCAACTCCTCGCTGGCCAACTCAGCCAACGGCCCAGGTGCGAGCAGGTGCTCAGGCAGCCAGTGCTTTCCCAATGCAGGCTGCCCCTTACAGATCAGCCCCTCGCCAAGCACAGCCAGCACCCCGCAATGTCCGTCCTATTACTGCAGCAGCTGCAACTGCTCAGCAGCAGCAAATCCCGAACTTGATGCAAGCAGCCAGGCCTGTTGCACCAAATGCTGGTGCAGTACCACCTGCACTTTCATCTGCAGCACGCGCCTCAAACTACAAGTATACAACCAACATGCGCAATCCACCAGCTGTGTCTGGAGGCGGCCCAGCTTCAGCTGCTGCAGTGGCCCCTGTTGTCCAGCCCGCTGTACACATTCAGGGACAAGAGCCACTCACTCCATCTATGTTGGCCTCTGCCTTGCCTCAGGAGCAGAAGCAGATGCTGGGAGAACGTCTCTTCCCCCTCATCCGCGACATCTATCCCGAGCTTGCGGGTAAGATCACTGGCATGTTGCTGGAGATTGACAACTCGGATCTTCTGCACATGCTCGAGGATCGCAACTCCCTCAAGGCAAAGGTGGAGGAAGCTGTGGCTGTGCTCCAGGCCCATCAGGCCAAGCAGCAGGTCGTGGCTGTTGCTGTTGCTGCTCAGAAGAAGGAGGACATGTAAAAATGCCCTACAAGCAAGCATTCCTCCTATATTTTAACAACCCATTATCAGTGCTGCATGTTGCTTATTTTAGTTTTACAGTTTGTGCCCAGTCATTGGAGTTTTGATTTTTTTGCTGTCATTTGGTTATTTTTGTTTCAAGGTTAATTAGCGATATTTGTAAAGGACATCATTTATTATTTGCACGCTGTCTTTTTTTTTTTTTTTTTTTTTTTGGACTCCAATAGATGCGGCATAGTTTAGGTTCGACCACAACCACGTGAACAGTCTGTCAAGTAGGTGTCATATATATACAAAAAATCTAAAAAAAATCGTAAAATATAAAAAACCCATAAGACAGTAGCCTACTATTAATGCAGTTGATTATAATGTAACACATCGTTCATTATAATTAACGCCAACGGCAGGTCAGAACATTGTCAACCAAGAATGTTCTAGAAGAGAATGGGAGTCAGGTTTTAGTTGATCAGTTCCGACATGCCTGTTTTAAAAGGTGAAAAAAATAAAATAAAGGAAAAATAAAACCTTAAAAAACTTTGTATAAAAAACAAAAATGCCCCACCATTGGGCGAAAAATCCGATAACAGTAACATCTCTATAAAACTCTAAAAAAACTTTTGTAACAGTGTGCTACGAAACTCAAGGAAAAATTGGCAACAATAAACTTCTGTTTCTATAACCTTATATTGATACTTTATTATCCATATCTTATTGTTCAGGTGTATAGATATTCATGTAAGGGTCTTTTCAAACAATGTTCATTTCTATTGACCAATTTCTGTAAAATGAAGCTCAATCTGCAAGCGGATGCCAACAGCAATCCCGCTAGTCAGACTGGTCGAAAGTTGAATGTGTAGGTCATTTAAAGGTTAACAAGTTCTAGAATTGCATTAGCTGTACAAGTCGTGGATGTGGAATTTGCTACCAAGGAATTTACACATTTTAAAGTAACTCACTGCAAACAATTCCGAAGACAAAAATGGAGACCCAGCAAACAAATAGTTCAAAGTAAAGTTCAGTCATTTTGTTCCTTGACAGAACGTAGTAAACAATTTACATTTTCAATCCTCTTGCCACTCAGACCACTAGATCATTGTTCAGCATTCCATTCTTGTCCCCCCTCCCTGACTTTCACCATCCAGATTCCACCCGTCATCCGTGCAGATTGGTCAACCGCTCTCCCTCTTGCACCCTCGCTAATACTCTCCCTTCCCAC
>NC_091560.1:6618014-6620514 GCF_042767895.1 Penaeus vannamei | reverse complement strand
GTGAATCGACTTGAAATATAAGGCTCTTCCGTTTTTCGAACAACTGTCCCTGTTCCACTTAGATGAAATGTTTGAACCTGAAGATCTTGCATACACTTCCTGGAAAAAAAAAGTCATTATCTACTATGCAGATAAAATCCTGCTAGGATAAATAGACCCCCACCCCTAAAAACACCCAGCATTGTTGGGGGATGATTCTGCACATGATCTGAATATCTATTAATATTTCATAAAAGGAGTATCTCATTTCCAAAAAAATATGTCATCCATTAAACATTAAGTACAAGTAAATATTAGGGAAGTTCCTTGGTCTTGCAGATTTTGGTTCAAGTATTCAATAATGTATAAATTTAATAGACATACACGCACATACGGTTTTGTTTTGTTTACTTTTATGAGCAAGTCAGAATACATCCTTACTGATCTCATTTGTTCCAAAAGACACTACAAATAAGTCTCCCATACACATACATCCGTTTTCTTTTTATTTATATTTGGAAAACTATTTTATATTTAGCCTTGATGTTGGATATACAAACACGTGATGCTGACAAGTTATGGATGAAATTACAGTATAATGATACACATTGTGGTGACTATGAAGAAGACCCAAGAAAATAATGACATATACAATGATAATCATAACTAGAATTACCAAGGAACTAAGATGGCCACATGGATCAATCAAAATAAATAGCTTGATATAGAAGGTATTAAGTAACAAAGTACAACTGTTATTACTAATACACTTCGATGTCTAACCAATATCTAAAATCCAAAAAATTCGAGAACTATTTTCAGTTAAGATGGGGTTCAGACCTATCATTTTTATATAAATCGAAAACAAAAGCATCGTATGTATCCAGCCCGTCTGTTTTGTGGAAAATATATACAAATAAAGATGAAAGGTATATGCAAAAGAATATACATCACTGCAAAATATGTTATATAGATAAAGTAAATGACAACATATCTACAACAGTCTATAATTAATCATGGGGAATCTTGGTTAATATATCTAGGTTTATACGCCAGAAGTCCTATATTCTTTTCTTTTATGAATGCCATTTTAAACTCACTCAGTCGTATATGCAGCACCTTGTTTAACACCCCAATCATCCTACACCAAAGTGCAGCTTAACATCTTCGAAGAATTGCTCAAACAAAATAAACAAAACGCACCCTAACGACAAACAAATAAGATTTACCAGAAGAACGTGGGTTAACGAAAATTCAAATACAAAATAACACTAAAAGGAGACACTGTACGCCGAACGTTCCTGATTGATAAGGCAAGCAAAACGAACGGTAAATAAAAGTGAGTTTATATACCTTTTTTGGCAAGATACCGTACACGGAATATATTCCGAAAGGCAACTTTCTATGCGACAGAATTTACATATGCTGTTTATCGTGGTTTTCACTTTTTCAGTAACGAATGAGGAATAGATATGGACATGAAATAAATTAAAGTACAAAAAAGTTACTGAAACAATTGTTAAACGATATTGTTTATTAAAATAACGGGGGTATAGTGATACAAGGGCTACAATGAATATACCAATAATACTAGATTACAAAAAAAAAAAAAAAAAAGAAAGAAAGAAAGAAAAAAAAGCAAATGCAATATAAAGATGTACGAAGCGGGCGACACGTCCTTACAGAAATAAGAATCCATGCTTGCCTGCACGTCCATCCGAGTTCCCAGGCCTCAAGATTGTGAGTTTTCCCTCAAGAGGACAATAGGTCCTTGCACTTACTCGTATTTGGCGGGTCACGTGTCCTCTGTGGAGATAGCACCACCCTCTCCAAGTCTGTCACTTGACTTCGATTGTTATGCAACGAGGCTGCATACACAATAGATTTGATAAGCTGGTTAAAGATAATTGACTTCACTTTGACTTTACTGAGAGACTTTATCATCATTATCTATCAGTAGTGTGCATGGTATCGTTTGTCTATGATACTAAATGTACGAACTTAAATTCATAATTCAACCAAGTCTTTACTTGCTTTTAAGATATGTTTATTATTCCGTTTTATGATAACGCAGCGGATGGAGCTAGCAAAAAAAGTGGCAATTTGATAATACACACTAAGTCAAGACTGATTATGATAAATAAAGATGCAAAATTGATAGCAGTTCTAATACTGACCTACGGCCGGTTTGTTAAAATTGTACGAGGCCCGACCCAAAGATCATTAATTCGGTCGGTTTATTAAAATTGTACCAGGCCCGACCTAAAAGACTTTCATTACACACACATACGGATACACAGAAGTAAATGCATTCCTATCAGTCTAGACATGCATATCTACCGTGCAGATAGAAAAATAAATGTATGTTTATTTGATAGATCGATAGATATGCATTTATTCCTGTGTAGATGTATGTCTGTTTATACGAGTATTCATTGGGCCTGGCGTAATTTTAACAAACCGGCCGATTATACGGACATGCATATACACATAAATAAATTAATATCTATTAATCTAGACA
>NC_091560.1:6610514-6613014 GCF_042767895.1 Penaeus vannamei | reverse complement strand
ATACCTCTGCCAAGGCAGTTGGGTCACTGATACAAGAAAAATATCCTCACGTGAAGAATTACAATATAAGTAACCATCACCATCAAAAACAACCTCCATGGGGAAGGTAATAATGATATTTATGATGAAGATGGTAGTAATAAGGATATGATTATGGTAATAATGATGATACTAATGATGATGGTAATGATGACTGAATAGGGTCACTGATGCAATAAAAATATTTCCCCTTGATTGATTACATTAAAATCACCTTTTTCTGAAGTATTCTGGGAACGTCTTTTTTTTCTCTATCTCACAATGCTAATGAATCCTTTAAAAATATCCTGGATCAGGATCTTGATACAGATCACCAGCAAAATTTAATGGTATCTAAGATAGGCTAAGATACACCTCTGATAAAGATTTAACAAAGATCAGTTAATAACTTTTTGAATTTTCTTGTGCAAGATGCAGATCATTATCTGAATCACAGCGAAAATTTAATGGCAGCGAAGTTGGGCTAAGACACTGCTCTGATAAAAAAATCATTAAAATCTGTTCACAGCAATGAACAAACAAACAAAAATTCCTGGATCCGGATCATGATCTGGATCACTACCAAAATTTAATGGCATCTAAATTAGGCTAAGACACATGTTTGCTAAAAAAAATTCATATGTATCTGTTAACTTTTTGAGTTATCCTGTGCAGGATCTGGATCATAATCTGGATCACCAACAAAGTTTAATGGCATCCTAATGGCTAAGACACACCTATGGTAAAATTTTCATTAAAAATCTGTTCATAACTTTTTGAGTTATCCTGCTAACCAATTAACCAATAAACAAACAAACTGATAACTAACCAATGCTCCCAAAAACATAACTTCCTTGGCAGAGGTAATTAAGACCTATAATCTCAGTACATTCACCTCTTTATAGGCATTACTATTAACGGAACAATTGAAGACTGTAAACTAGGTGTTGCACTTATTCTAATCTGTGTGAATTCATTATAAATTCCAAAATGTACTAGATGCAGAAAAAGCTGTATTACATAAAGAATTTATTTTCGCGATTTTTTTCTCACAGGTTTCTTTTATCTCTGTTCTTGACCGATTGTCTTATCTTGTTTGATATGGCCTTATTTTTTATGGTTATCATATTATCTCAGGCCTTGTGATTATTTTTAATCATTTTTTGTACAAATGCTATTTAAAGTAGATAGAATCTAGGTTTCATAATTATGTTATTATGAAACATGTAATTCCATGATATATATAAATGTATCCTTTTTAATCTACCTTTATAACTTTAGAAATTACAACAACATGGAAATAAGGATCCATTGCTCTCAGACTGAAAATTTGATACTTTGTGTATTGCTTCTCCACACTAGCTAACCATAGATCACATGCTTTTTGTATGTTACATGCATAAGGCAGTTTTACCTTCGAATCCATTGCTGCCAGGTACAAGTAGTGTTGACTGTAGTTTTTTCTGTGAATTTCGTTTGCACATACATGGCTCCACATTTGCTTAACCACCAAGGAGCCAGTTAGTATGCTTACATAACCTTACCTGATTTCCCACTTCTTTGATTTTTCTTCTTAATGCTATCAATATCAGTGTTATTACTATTAATATTAACATTATGATTATTATAATGTTATAACAATACTGATAGCAGTTTAAGATAGAAAGGAATTTTTTTAAAAATCATGGAAAAGGGTTAACAGATGCAAGGGGTAGGAAAGGTAAGTTGGTGATTAAGCATTTGTAAAGACAATTGATGAGTAAAAACCACAGTTGATATGACATATTTTTGCCATCCTGGCATCAGTGGATTAAGATGGCCAAACCATACCATCCTAGATATGTCAATCGTACAAGCAGTTGATCATGGCTTACAGTATAAAAGCTCTTTCTCTCAAAATTTATTAACAGTTCAGTCACCATGTAGAAGAAGTAAAACCTATTATCAAGGACACTGGCCCCCCTTCCTGGTCCATTAAAGTAAAAGACCTGAACTCCGGGGAATTCTCAACTACAGTTTGTGACGCACTCCTTGTTTGCAATGGGTAAAGCATGATATCTTTTCTTTGTGCAATGCTTTATTTTGAGATTGCAATAATTTTAGATTTGATATAAAGATATGTTATTGTTATGCTGTAATTGTCATCTTAGGAATATTATTACTCAATCTGGATTTATAGTTTTTGTTTTTCTTGATGAATTATTCATAAACTACTACACAAAAAAAAAAAAAAAAAAAAAAAAAAAAAAATTCAAAGTTCTGTAAAAGCATTGTATCCCAGCACCTTAGGAAACGTTTCCCTCATAAAGTCCACAGACTTTCTTAATACTGAGCTTTTTTGAAGGACCATCTAACCATTTTGACACTTATCATTAATAGCTTTATACCCTTCCAGGCACTACTCAGTCCCACGATTCCCTGTTATTAAGGACATAGAGAAATTCAAAGGACGCCAGATACACAGCCACAATTACCGAGAACC
>NC_091560.1:6603014-6605514 GCF_042767895.1 Penaeus vannamei | reverse complement strand
GATGGAGTTGTCTTGTCATTATTTTTCATATCATATCAAAGAAATGGTTTTATCTTTGACATGAAAAATAGGTCACTGTTCAGCTTTATTTTTTTATTTTTTATTTTTTATTTATTTATTATTATTTTTTGAATGGGATATTCATAAGATGTAGAAAATTATTTATTATCAGCATTATCAAAATTGATTCCATATATAGACACTGAATGGGAACAAAATTGAATCAGTTTGGATCTAATTATTTGCTTTTCCATCTTTCATTCCTTCCTTCTTTCCATCCATCATTCCTTCTTTCCTTCCTTCCTTCCTTCCTTCCTTCCTTCCTTCCTTCCTTCCTTCCTTTCTTCCTTCCATCCAGCCATCCTTTTATCTTCCCATCAAACCACCCATTAACCCATTCATCTATCCATCCATCCTGCCATTTTTTGCTTTCTATCCCATGAATTCACGTAAGTTTAAGGAAATTATCAGAAAAAGCCTTTTTTCATCTTGTGTTATTTATGAAATGACATTCATAAGTTTTTGGGGATTCTATGGATGCTTGACAGATCTTTTGCTATTATTTATTATTTGCTTTTATTAACCAATATGTATTGTAAACTTAACACCTTTTATTAAGTAATGTATATTTCAAAACTAACCTTTCTCAATCCAGTTGAAAAAGAAGATAAAAAGCTACATATCTTTCTTCTCTTTGTAGGTCCAGTTCTTTTTAAAAACAGTAACGGGGGCATATGCCTTACCCAGCAAAGAGGAGATGGATGAGTTTGTCCAGAAAGATTTTGAGGGCCACTGCAACTTTGGCCAGCCGTCCAAACATTTCCACAAAATGGGTAGCATACAATGGCCCTATAATGATCAGCTTGCTCAGATGGCCGGAATCGCCCCTCTTCCCCCGGTCGTTTCCGAGCTGTACAAAGCTGTTTCACATAGTAGGCGGAGTATGCTTATGTCATACAAAACTGCTAGCTATAGGATAACAGGGCTGACTTCCTTTGAACGTGTGAAGTAACATATACTATGATACATATAGGTGATTGTGTGTACATGTTTATAGAGAATTTTATATTCAATAAATATGCAATAAAAAAAAAAATAGATATGCAAAAAAAAAAAACAGTTTTAAAAGCATTTTCATTATGCTTTCTTTTACATTTGCTTTATCTCTTTATACTTGTATTATGTCTGGTTGAACTGCCAGTTGCTGACTTCTTTGAGGGAGTTCCTACTATGTTGAACAAGGAAGCCTTAACATGATCACTAACTATTTTCATATGATTAAAATTATTTCTATATTTCTCTCAAAATGTGGTGCATTGTATATAGACTTTATTTTGAGGGTTAAGGGGACCATCTCCATGAAAAATGGCCAAAATCAACAACATAAACATTCCTGTAAAGTTACACCCTCCAGAAATAGCCGCTAGGCTTGCTAGACCTAACTGGTGATGTTTGACGGCGATTTATTGCCCATATATTTAACCTTTGAAATCAATATTTTGGGTTATGTTTGAAATGGATTTTTAACAATATGTCTTATAATATTGATATGATCTACATTGTACATATTTGGTGTGTATATGATTATATCGTATATGATTTTTGAAGTATTATGAGTTCACAATTATGTAAACCAGAATACATTTGCAAGTCTTAGAAGTGTGTAAATTAAAAAAAAACTCATGCCATCTAGATATCTAGCAACTTTTAATCTTCAAAGGATGCTGAGAAGCTTCTTAACCTTAATAAGATTTTAGGGGTTGCTTTACTTAAAGTTACTTAAAGTCATAAGTTTTGGTAATTATTCTAAAACAGGTATATTACATACCTCAGTTTGTATTATGATTTATGATAATTATTTCTAAAGCTGGCAGGTAAAGGGGCATAGCATATACTGAAAATGTATGTAGCCTGTCAGAGCATGGAGCAAACTATTACTAACAAGGCAACAATCTATAAAAAACTTGAAAGCTCCTAGGTTGCCGGGTGCTAATTTCCATGTGCTTCCATGAACCACCTTCTCTTTCTTGCTGAAATAACCCCATGAGTTCATGCATGTCTGTATACCTCTGTATGTGAGCATTATTTGTTTATATGTACTTTTTTTTCTTTGATTTGCTCATGCTCTGAAACATGGTGTCTGTATGAATAATAGAGCAAGAACCAGGTTCCAACAGTAGTTATTTGTGGCACAAAATGATGTTTTGGGTAATTATCAGTATAATATGATGGAAGACAAGACTGAATTTAGATGAGGCTTGAGAAAGTTTTGCAATCTTTGTGTTTCACAGAATTAGATATATTAGGGCTAATTTTGTCACTTTTCTTGTTTGTGCACATCTTTTTAAAGAAAAGAAGTCCTATAGCGCAAAACAGATTTTAAAAATACCAAGCATCATTTGTATATCATAGCATACCGAGATTTAAATTGAAAGAAAGGGCTATCATCTGACATTGGTAAGCTTTTCTGATATTCAGGAAAGAAAACTAGATAGTTCTA